>NW_025746092.1:0-97500 GCF_021184085.1 Oncorhynchus gorbuscha
TAGGGCAGTGTGCAATGTGGTTGAGATTGCATCGTCTGTGGACCTATTTGGGCGGTAAGCAAATTGGAGTGGGTCTAGGGTGTCAGGTAGGGTGGAGGTGATATGGTCCTTGACTAGTCTCTCAAAGCACTTCATGATGACGGAAGTGAGTGCTACGGGGCGGTAGTCGTTTAGCTCAGTTACCTTAGCTTTCTTGGGAACAGGAACAATGGTGGCCCTCTTGAAGCATGTGGGAACAGCAGACTGGTATAGGGATTGATTGAATATGTCCGTAAACACACCGGCCAGCTGGTCTGCATGCTCTGAGGGCGCGGCTGGGGATGCCGTCTGGGCCTGCAGCCTTGCGAGGGTTAACACGTTTAAATGTCTTACTCACCTCGGCTGCAGTGAAGGAGAGACCGCATGTTTCCGTTGCAGGCCGTGTCAGTGGCACTGTATTGTCCTCAAAGCGGGCAAAAAAGTTATTTAGTCTGCCTGGGAGCAAGACATCCTGGTCCGTGACTGGGCTGGATTTAATCTTGTAGTCCGTGATTGACTGTAGACCCTGCCACATGCCTCTTGTGTCTGAGCCATTGAATTGAGATTCCACTTTGTCTCTGTACTGACGCTTAGCTTGTTTGATAGCCTTACGGAGGGAATAGTTGCACTGTTTGTATTCAGTCATGTTGCCAGACACCTTGCCCTGATTAAAAGCAGTGGTTCGCGCTTTCAGTTTCACGCGAATGCTGCCATCAATCCACGGTTTCTGGTTAGGGAATGTTTTTATCGTTGCTAGGGTTATTATGGGTTATTATGGGTTAGGGTTATTATGGGTTAGGGGTTAGGGCTATTATGGGTTAGGGTTATTATGGGTTAGGGGTGAGGGTTATTATGGGTTAGGGTTATTATGGGTTAGGGGTATTATGGGTTAGGAGTATTATGGGTTAGGGGTTAGGGGTATTATGGGTTAGGGTTATTATGGGTTAGGGGTGAGGGTTATTATGGGTTAGGGTTATTATGGGTTAGGGGTTAGGGGTATTATGGGTTAGGGGTGAGGGTTATTATGGGTTAGGGTTATTATGGGTTAGGGGTATTATGGGTTAGGGTTATTATGGGTTAGGGGTTATTATGGGTTAGGGTTATTATGGGTTAGGTTTATTATGGGTTAGGTTTATTATGGGGTAGGGTTATTATGGTTAGGGTTATTATGGTTAGGATTAGTGTTATCATGGGGTAGGGTTAGAGGGTAGGGTTATTAGGGAGTAGGGGTTAGGGTTAGGGGTATTATGGGTTATGATGGGTTAGGGGTATTATGGGTTAGGGGCATTATGGGTTAGGGGTATTATGGGTTAGGGGTATTATGGGTTAGGGGTATTATGGGTTAGGGGTATTATGGGTTAGGGGTATTAGGGTTTAGGGGTATTATGGGTTTAGGGGTATTATGGGTTATGGGTATTATGGGTTATGGGTATTATGGGTTATGGGTATTATGGGTTAGGGGTATTGTGGGTTAGGGTTATTATGGGTTAGGGGAATTATGGGTTAGGGAATTATGGGTTAGGGTTATGATGGGTTAGGGGTAGTATGGGTTAGGGTTATGATGGGTTAGGGGTAGTATGGGTTAGGGTTATGATGGGTTAGGGGTATTATGGGTTATGATGGGTTAGGGGTATTATGGGTTATGATGGGTTAGGGGTATTATGGGTTAGGGTTATTATGGGTTAGGGTTATTATGGGTTAGGGTTATTATGGGTTAGGGTTATTATGGGTTAGGGGTATTATGGGTTAGGGGTATTATGGGTTATGGGTATTAGGGTTTAGGGTTATTATGGGTTATGGGTATTATGGGTTAGGGGTATTATGGGTTTGGGTTATTATGGGTTTGGGTTATTATGGGTTAGGGTTATTATGGTTAGGGGTTAGGGTTATTATGGGGTAGGGGGGAGGGTTAGAGGGTAGGGTTATTAGGGAGTAGGGGTTAGGGGGTAGGGTTAGAGGGTAGGGTTATTAGGGAGTAGGGGTTAGGGGTTAGGGTTATTATGGGGTAGGGGGTAGGGTTAGAGGGTAGGGTTATTAGGGAGTAGGGGTTAGGGGTTAGGGTTATTATGGGTTAGGGGGTAGGGTTAGAGGGTAGGGTTATTAGGGAGTAGGGGTTAGGGGTTAGGGTTATTATGGGTTAGGGGTAGGGTTAGAGGGTAGAGTTATTAGGGAGTAGGGTTAGGGGTTAGGGTTATTATGGGTTAGGGGTAGGGTTAGAGGGTAGGGTTATTAGGGAGTAGGGGTTAGGGGTTAGGGTTATTATGGTTTAGGGGGTAGGGTTAGAGGGTAGGGTTATTAGGGAGTAGGGGTTAGGGGTTAGGGTTATTATGGGGTAGGGGTAGGGTTAGAGGGTAGGAATATTAGGGAGTAGGGGTTAGGGGTTAGGGTTATGATGGTTTAGAGGGTAGGGTTAGAGGGTAGGGTTATTAGGGAGTAGGGGTTAGGGTTATTATGGGTTAGAGCGTAGGGTTAGAGGGTAGGGTTATTAGGGAGTAGGGGTTAGGGGTTAGGGTTATTATGGGTTAGGGGTATTATGGGTTAGAGGGTAGGGTTAGAGGGTAGGGTTATTAGGGAGTAGGGGTTAGGGGTTAGGGTTATTATGGGGTAGGGGTAGGGTTAGAGGGTAGGGTTATTAGGGAGTAGGGGTTAGGGGTTAGGGTTATTATGGTTTAGGGGTATTATGGGTTAGAGGGTAGGGTTAGAGGGTAGGGTTATTAGGGAGTAGGGGTTAGGGGTTAGGGTTATGATGGTTTAGGGTCATTATGTTTAGGGGTATTATCGGTTACTGGTTTGGGTTATTATGGGTTAGGGGTAGGGTTAGAGGGTAGTGTTATTATGGGTTAGGGGTTATGGGGTAGGGTTAGACGGTAGGGGTTTTAGGGGGTAGGGGTTAGGGGTTAGGGGTTAGAGGTGTGTAGTTGGGACTTACTTGTTTGAGAAGCGGAATGGGATCATGTTCTGCAGGCTGGTGTGGTACTTGAAGTGTTTGTTGGGAGGGGGGTCCTCTTCCCTGTAGTCCAGGGAAGGTAGGCCCTCTGGATTCATCTCCATGGTGGCAGTAGATTCATTATTCCATATAACACTATCACTTATTTTCCTCTGTACATGGAGAAAGGAGGGGAGAGAGACAATTACAGTATAACAAGCCTTTATATCAAATGTACCATCAAAGAGTGTATTGTAACCAAGGAGGGGACAAATGTACCATCAAAGAGTGTATTGTAACCAAGGAGGGGATAAATGTACCATCAAAGAGTGTATTGTAACCAAGGAGGGGATAAATGTACCATCAAAGAGTGTATTGTACCCAAGGAGGGGACAAATGTACCATCAAAGAGTGTATTGTACCCAAGGAGGGGACAAATGTACCATCAAAGACTGTATTGTAACCAAGGAGGGGACAAATGTACCATCATAGAGTGTATTGTAACCAAGGAGGGGACAAATGTACCACCAAAGAGTGTAGAGAGAGAGAGAGAGAGAGAGAGAGAGAGAGAGAGAGAGAGAGAGAGAGAGAGAGAGAGAGAGAGAGAGAGAGAGAGAGAGAGAGAGAGAGAGAGAGAGAGAGGTGGGTGGTATAGAGGAGATGGACACACTGGTTGCCCTCTAGGTTACAGAGAGCTGGTCATCCCATCCACCACACTACCAGGTGGGTGGTATAGAGGAGACGGACCCACTGGTTGTCCTCTAGGTTACAGAGAGCTGGTCATCCCATCCACCATACTACCAGGTGGGTGGTATAGAGGAGATGGACCCACTGGTTGTCCTCTAGGTTACAGAGAGCTGGTAGTCCCCATCCACCACACTACCAGGTGGGTGGTATAGAGGAGATGGACCCACTGGTTGTCCTCTACGTTACAGAGAGCTGGTAGTCCCATCCACCACACTACCAGGTGGGTGGTATAGAGGAGATGGACCCACTGGTTGTCCTCTAGGTTACAGAGAGCTGGTCATCCCATCCACCACACTACCAGGTGGGTGGTATAGAGGAGATGGACCCACTGGTTGTCCTCTAGGTTACAGAGAGCTGGTAGTCCCATCCACCACACTACCAGGTGGGTGGTATAGAGGAGATGGACCCACTGGTTGTCCTCTAGGTTACAGAGAGCTGGTAGTCCCATCCACCACACTACCAGGTGGGTGGTATAGAGGAGATGGACCCACTTTTTGTCCTCTAGGTTACAGAGAGCTGGTCATCCCATCCACTATACTACCAGGTGGGTGGTATAGAGGAGATGGACCCACTGGTTGTCCTCTAGGTTACAGAGAGCTGGTAGTTCCATCCACCACACTACCAGGTGTGAAACAGGGTATAGAGGAGATGGACCCACTGGTTGCCCTCTAGGTTACAGAGAGCTGGTAGTCCCATCCACCACACTACCAGGTGGGTGGTATAGAGGAGATGGACCCACTGGTTGTCCTCTAGGTTACAGAGAGCTGGTAGTCCCATCCACCACACTACCAGGTGGGTGGTATAGAGGAGATGGACCCACTAGTTGTCCTCTAGGTTACAGAGAGCTGGTCATCCCATCCACCAAACTACCTGGTGTGATACATGGAAGAGACTCGGGCAGTATGCTAATTTGGTATAGAGCAGACCTAACCCACTATTACATTTGTCAAAAAAGGAACATTTTACATTTTGTTGTCCTCTGTAATAATAGTCCATAGGATGCTTTGTTGCGATATAGGAAGCCGATTCTAGATTTAATTTAGGATTGGGAGATGCTTAATGTGAGTCTGAATGGAGAGTTTACAGTCTAACCAGACTCCTAGGTATTTGTAGTTGTACACATATTCTAAGTCAGAACCGTCCAGAGTAGTGATGCCGGACTGGCGGGCAGGTGCGGGCAGCGATCGGTTGAACAGCATGCCTTTAGTTTTACTTGCATTTAAGAGCCGTTGAAGGCCACGGAAGGAGATTTGTATGGCATTGAAGCTCGTCTGGAGGTTAGTTAACACAGTGTCCAAAGAAGGGCCAGAAGTATACAGAATGGTGTCGTCTGCGTAGAGGTGGATCAGAGAATCACCAGCAGCCAGAGCGACATCATTGATGTATACAGAGAAGAGAGTCGGTCCAAGAATTGAACCCTGTGGCACCTCCATAGAGACTTCCAGAGGTCCGGACAACAGACCCTCCGATTTGACACACTGAACTCTATCTGAGAAGTAGATGGTGAACCAGGCGAGACAGTCATTTGAGAAACCAAGGCTGTTGAGTCTGCTGATAAGAATGTGGTGATTGACAGAGTAAGAATGAATACGGCTGCACAGTATTGTCTCTTATCGATGGCGGTTATGATATTGTTTAGGACCTTGAGCGTGGCTGAGGTGCACCCATGACCAGCTCTGAAACCAGATTGCATAGCGGAGAAGGTACGGTGGGATTCGGAGAAGGTACGGTGGGATTAACTTTGGCTTTCGAAGACCTTAGAAAGGCAGGGTAGAATATATATAGGTCTATAACAGTTTGGGTCTAGAGTGTCTCCCCCTTTGAAGAGGGGGATGACTGCAGCAGCTTTCAATCCTTGGGAATCACAGACGATACGAAAGAGAGGTTGAACAGGCTAGTAATAGGGGTTGCAACAATTTCGGTAGATCATTTTAGAAAGAGAGGGTCCAGATTGTCTAGCCCAGCTGATTTGTAGGGGTCCAGATTTTGCAGCTCTTTCAGAACATCAACTATCTAGATTTGGGTGAAGGAGAAGTGGGGAGGCTTGGGCGAGTTGCTGTGGGGGTGCAGGCCTGTTGACCGGGGTAGGGGTAGCCAGGTGGAAAGCATGTTCCATGATCTCGCCATCACGGTTGACAACTCCATTGTGTCCTCCTCCCAGAGCGTGATGGCGTGATCCTGGACAACACCCTGTCGTTCTCAACCAACATCAAGGCGGTGGCCCGTTCCTGTAGGTTCATGCTCTACAACATCCGCAGAGTACGACCCTGCCTCACACAGGAAGCGGCGCAGGTCCTAATCCAGGCACTTGTCATCTCCCGTCTGGATTACTGCAACTCGCTGTTGGCTGGGCTCCCTGCCTGTGCCATTAAACCCCTTCAACTCATCCAGAACGCCGCAGCCCGTCTGGTGTTCAACCTTCCCAAGTTCTCTCACGTCACCCCGCTCCTCCGTTCTCTCCACTGGCTTCCAGTTGAAGCTCGCATCCGCTACAAGACCATGGTGCTTGCCTACGGAGCTGTGAGGGGAACGGCACCTCAGTACCTCCAGGCTCTGATTAGGCCCTACACCCAAACAAGGGCACTGCGTTCATCCACCTCTGGCCTGCTCGCCTCCCTACCACTGAGGAAGTACAGCTCCCGCTCAGCCCAGTCAAAACTGTTCGCTGCTCTGGCCCCCCCAATGGTGGAACAAACTCCCTCACGACGCCAGGACAGCGGAGTCAATCACCACCTTCCAGAGACACCTGAAACCCCACCTCTTTAAGGAATACCTAGGATAGGATAAGTAATCCCTCTCACCCCCCCCCTTTAAGATTTAGATGCACTATTGTAAAGTGACTGTTCCACTGGATGTCATAAGGTGAATGCACCAATTTGTAAGTCGCTCTGGATAAGAGCGTCTGCTAAATGACTTAAATGTAAATGTAATGTAATGTATGGCCAGCCATAGAGAAAAGCTTATTTAAATTCTCAATTATCGTAGAATAGTGTTTCTACGATAATTGAAAAAAACAGTGTTTCCTAGCCTCAGAGCAGTGGGCAGCTGGGAGGAGGTGTTCTTATTCTCCATGGACTTTACAATGTCCCAGAACTTTTTTGAGTTTGTGCTACAGGATGCAAGTTTCTGTTTGAAAAAGCTAGCCTAGGCATTTGTAACTGCCTGTTTATATTGGTTCCTAACTTCCCTGAAAAGTTGCATATCACGGGGCTATTCGATGCTAATGCAGTACGACACAGGATGTTTTTGTGTTGGTTAAGGGTCGTCAGGTCTGGGGAGAACCAAGGGCTATATCTGTTCCTGTTTCTACATTTTTTGAATGGCGCATGCTTATTTAAGATCATGAGGAAAGCACTTTTAAAGAATAACCAGGCATCCTCTACTGACGGGATGAGGTCAATATCCTTCCAGGATACCCGGGCCAGGTCAATTAGAAAGGCCTGCACGCTGAAGTGGTTTAGGGAGCGTTTGACAGTGATGAGAGGTGGTCATTTGACCGTAGACCCATTACGGATGCAGGCAATGAGGCAGTGATCGCTGAGATCTTGGTTGAAGACAGCAGAGGTGTATTTGGATGGCAACTTGGTTAGGATGATCTGTGAGGGTGCCCGTGTTTACAGATTTGGGGATGTACCTGGTACGTTCATTGATAATTTGTGTGAGATTGAAGATAGATTTGGGGCAATCAATTCACATATGGTGTCCAGGGCACAGCTAGGGGCAGAGGGTGGTCTATAGCAAGCGGAAACGGTGAGAGACTTGTTTCTGGAAAGGTGGATTTTTAAAAGTAAAATCTTGAATTGTTTGGGTACAGACCTGGATAGCATGACAGAACTCTACAGATTAGCTCTGCAGTAGATTGCAACTCCACCCCTTTGGCAGATCTATCTTGTCGGAAAATGTTATAGTTAGGGATGGAAATTTCAAGGTTTTTGGTTCATTTCTTAAGTCAGGATTCAGACACGGCTAAGACATCCGGGTTGGCAGAGTGTGCTAACGCAGTGAGTAAAACAAACTTAGGGAGGAGTCTTCTAATGTTAACATGCATGAAACCAAGGCTTTTATGGTTACAGAAGTCAACAAATGATAGCGCCTGGGGAATAGGAGTGGAGCTAGGCACTGCAGGACCTGGATTCACCTCTACAACACCAGAGGAACAGAGGAGGAGTAGGATGAGGGTAGGTCTAAAGGCTATAAGAACTGGTCGTCTAGTGCGTTCAGAACAGAGGAGGAGTAGGGTAAGGGTAGGTCGAAAGGCTATAAGAACTGGTCGTCTAGTGCGTTCAGAACAGAGGAGGAGTAGGATGAGGGTAGGTCTAAAGGCTATAAGAACTGGTCGTCTAGTGCGTTCAGAACAGAGGAGGAGTAGGGTAAGGGTACGGCTAAAGGCTATAAGAACTGGTCATCTAGTACGTTCAGAACAGAGAGTAAAAGGAGCCGGTTTCTGGAAGTGATAGAATAGATTCAAGGCATAGTGTACAGACAAAGATATGGTAGGATGTGAATACAGTGGAGGTAAACCTATGTATTGAGTGATGATGAGAGAGATATTGTCTCTAGAAACATAACTTAGACCAGGTGATGTCACCGCATGTGTGGGAGGTGGAACTAAAGGGTTAGCTAAGGTATATTGTGCAGTTGCAAGAAGCTCAACAGTGAAATAAGGCAATGATTACTAACCATAACAGCAATGGACAAGGCATATTGACGTTAGGGAGAGGCATGCGTAGCCGAGTGTGACCTTAATTGCTTTCCGTCTGAGAGAGAGAGAGAGAGAGAGAGGAGGTGGTGAAGGAGATTAAATGTACTTACGTAAGAAAGCCCTGAGATGATCTCCTTCTCTGGTGTTTGGTAAACATTCATTGTGTCTGAGGGATAAAAGAACAGACAGAAAATAACCCTGTAATCAAATGAGGGTTAGGGTTATACCCCCCCACCAGAGGGTTAGGGTTATACCCCCCACCAGAGGGTTAGGTTATACCCCCACCAGAGGGTTAGGGTTATACCCCCACCAGAGGGTTAGGGTTATACCCCCCACCAGAGGGTTAGGGTTATACCCCCCACCAGAGGGTTAGGGTTATACCCCCACCAGAGGGTTAGGGTTATACCCCCCACCAGAGGGTTAGGGTTATACCCCCCCACCAGAGGGTTAGGGTTATACCCCCACCAGAGGGTTAGGGTTATACCCCCCACCAGAGGGTTAGGGTTATACCCCCACCAGAGGGTTAGGGTTATACCCCCCACCAGAGGGTTAGGGTTATACCCCCACCAGAGGGTCAGGGTTATACCCCCCACCAGAGGGTTAGGGTTATACCCCCCCACCAGAGGGTTAGGGTTATACCCCCCACCAGAGGGTTAGGGTTATACCCCCCACCAGAGGGTTAGGGTTATACCCCCCACCAGAGGGTTAGGGTTATACCCCCCACCAGAGGGTTAGGGTTATACCCCCACCAGAGGGTTAGGGTTATACCCCCAACAGAGGGTTAGGGTTATACCCCCCACCAGAGGGTTAGGGCTATATCCCCCCCACCAGAGGGTTAGGGTTATCCCCCACCAGAGGGTTAGGGTTATATCCCCCACCAGAGGGTTAGGGTTATACCCCCCACCCAGAGGGTTAGGGTTATATCCCCCACCAGAGGGTTAGGGTTATATCCCCCACCAGAGGGTTAGGGTTATACCCCCCCACCAGAGGGTTAGGGTTATACCCCCCACCAGAGGGTTAGGGTTATACCCCCACCAGAGGGTTAGGGTTATACCCCCCCCCACCAGAGGGTTAGGGTTATACCCCCCACCAGAGGGTTAGGGTTATACCCCCCACCAGAGGGTTAGGGTTATACCCCCCACCAGAGGGTTAGGGTTATACCCCCCCACCAGAGGGTTAGGGTTATACCCCCACCAGAGGGTTAGGGTTATATCCCCCACCAGAGGGTTAGGGTTATACCCCCCCACCAGAGGGTTAGGGTTATCCCCCACCAGAGGGTTAGGGTTATATCCCCCCACCAGAGGGTTAGGGTTATACCCCCCACCAGAGGGTTAGGGTTATACCCCCCACCAGAGGGTTAGGGTTATACCCCCCACCAGAGGGTTAGGGTTATACCCCCCACCAGAGGGTTAGGGTTATATCCCCCACCAGAGGGTTAGGGTTATACCCCCCACCAGAGGGTTAGGGTTATACCCCCCCCACCAGAGGGTTAGGGTTATGTCCCCCACCAGAGGGTTAGGGTTATACCCCCACCAGAGGGTTAGGGTTATACCCCCCCCCCCCAGAGGGTTAGGGTTATACCCCTCCACCAGAGGGTTAGGGTTATACCCCCACCAGAGTGTTAGGGTTATATCCCCCACCAGAGGGTCAGGGTTATACCCCCACCAGAGGGTTAGGGTTATACCCCCACCAGAGGGTTAGGGTTATAACCCCCCCAGAGGGTTAGGGATATACCCCCCACCAGAGGTTTAGGGTTATACCCCCACCAGAGGGTTAGGGTTATACCCCCACCAGAGGGTTAGGGTTATACCCCCCACCAGAGGGTTAGGGTTATAACCCCCCAGAGGGTTAGGGATATACCCCCACCAGAGGTTTAGGGTTATACCCCCCACCAGAGGGTTAGGGTTATATCCCCCCACCAGAGGGTTAGGGTTATACCCCCCACCAGAGGGTTAGGGTTAGTCTGTTAGGGTTAGTCCGTCTGTCGTTAGCAGTAAAGTCAGTCTGTTAGCAGTAAAGTCAGTCTGTCGTTAGCAGTAAAGTCAGTCTGTCGTTAGCAGTAAAGTCAGTCTGTCGTTAGCAGTAAAGTCAGTCTGTCGTTAGCAGTAAAGTCAGTCTGTTAGCAGTAAAGTCAGTCTGTTGTTAGCAGTAAAGTCAGTCTGTCGTTAGCAGTAAAGTCAGTCTGTCGTTAGCAGTAAAGTCAGTCTGTCGTTAGCAGTAAAGTCAGTCTGTCGTTAGCAGTAAAGTCAGTCTGTCGTCAGCAGTAAAGTCAGTCTGTCGTTAGCAGTAAAGTCAGTCTGTTAGCAGTAAAGTCAGTCAGTCTGTTAGCAGTAAAGTCAGTCTGTTAGCAGTAAAGTCAGTCTGTCGTTAGCAGTAAAGTCAGTCTGTCGTTAGCAGTAAAGTCAGTCTGTTAGCAGTAAAGTCAGTCTGTTAGCAGTAAAGTCAGTCTGTTAGCAGTAAAGTCAGTCTATCGTTAGCAGTAAAGTCAGTCTGTCGTTTGCAGTAAAGTCAGTCTATCGTTAGCAGTAAAGTCAGTCTGTTGTTAGCAGTAAAGTCAGTCTGTTAGCAGTAAAGTCAGTCTGTTAGCAGTAAAGTCAGTCTGTTAGCAGTAAAGTCAGTCTGTCGTTAGCAGTAAAGTCAGTCTGTCGTTAGCAGTAAAGTCAGTCTGTTAGCAGTAAAGTCAGTCTGTTAGCAGTAAAGTCAGTCTGTTAGCAGTAAAGTCAGTCTATCGTTAGCAGTAAAGTCAGTCTGTCGTTAGCAGTAAAGTCAGTCTGTCGTTTGCAGTAAAGTCAGTCTATCGTTAGCAGTAAAGTCAGTCTGTTGTTAGCAGTAAAGTCAGTCTGTTAGCAGTAAAGTCAGTCTGTTAGCAGTAAAGTCAGTCTGTTAGCAGTAAAGTCAGTCTGTCGTTAGCAGTAAAATCAGTCTGTCGTTAGCAGTAAAGTCAGTCTGTTGTTAGCAGTAAAGTCAGTCTGTTAGCAGTAAAGTCAGTCTGTTAGCAGTAAAGTCAGTCTGTTGTTAGCAGTAAAGTCAGTCTGTTAGCAGTAAAGTCAGTCTGTTAGCAGTAAAGTCAGTCTGTTGTTAGCAGTAAAGTCAGTCTGTTAGCAGTAAAGTCAGTCTGTTAGCAGTAAAGTCAGTCTGTTAGCAGTAAAGTCAGTCTGTTGTTAGCAGTAAAGTCAGTCTGTTAGCAGTAAAGTCAGTCTGTTAGCAGTAAAGTCAGTCTGTTAGCAGTAAAGTCAGTCTGTTGTTAGCAGTAAAGTCAGTCTGTTAGCAGTAAAGTCAGTCTGTTAGCAGTAAAGTCAGTCTGTTAGCAGTAAAGTCAGTCTGTTGTTAGCAGTAAAGTCAGTCTGTTAGCAGTAAAGTCAGTCTGTTAGCAGTAAAGTCAGTCTGTTGTTAGCAGTAAAGTCAGTCTGTTAGCAGTAAAGTCAGTCTGTTAGCAGTAAAGTCAGTCTGTTGTTAGCAGTAAAGTCAGTCTGTTAGCAGTAAAGTCAGTCTGTTAGCAGTAAAGTCAGTCTGTTAGCAGTAAAGTCAGTCTGTTCTTAGCAGTAAAGTCAGTCTGTTAGCAGTAAAGTCAGTCTGTTAGCAGTAAAGTCAGTCTGTTAGCAGTAAAGTCAGTCTGTTAGCAGTAAAGTCAGTCTGTTAGCAGTAAAGTCCATCCAGTTATGTTGACACAGTGGAAACATGATCTAACCTGTGATATGTTCATAAGAGTGACAACAGCGTGCTACACAGACATCGATCTATTTACAACGGCCTGATTTCCCATAAAACACTTCAATTAAAAACCATTCGACTGTGACAAAAACACACACTGTCATGACAAGTGAACTAACTTCCATGTATAACATTTTTAAAAAGCTAAAAGAAAGTTAAAAATGTTCCACTAGTCATCTCCTTCTGTTCTTTTCAACTTATTTCACAACTACAACAACAAAGTGTCACAAGTGTGTGTGTGTGTGTGTGTGTGTGTGTGTGTGTGTGTGTGTGTGTGTGTGTGTGTGTGTGTGTGTGTGTGTGTGTGTGTGTGTGTGTGTGTGTGTGTGTGTGTGTGTGTGTTCCCAGGCGGTTCTGGTGTATGAGATCCTGAACTATGCAGAAAACCCTGGGTCTGTCTGACTCTGCTCCACGGTGTGTGTGTGTGTTGTGTGTGTGTGTGTGTGTGTGTGTGTGTGTGTGTGTGTGTGTGTGTGTGTGTGTGTGTGTGTGTGTGTGTTGTGTTCCAGGCGGTTCTGGTGTATGAGATCCTGAACTATGCAGAAAACCCTGGGTCGTCTACTCTGCTCCACGGTGTGTGTGTGTGTGTGTGTGTGTGTGTGTGTGTGTGTGTGTGTGTGTGTGTGTGTGTGTGTGTGTGTGTGTGTGTGTGTGTGTGTGTGTGTGTGTGTGTGTGTGTGTGTGTGTGTGTGTGTGTGTGTGTGTGTGTGTGTGTGTGTGTTCCAGGCGGTTCTGGTGTATGAGATCCTGAACTATGCAGAAAACCCTGGGTCGTCTACTCTGCTCCACGGTGTGTGTGTGTGTGTGTGTGTGTGTGTGTGTGTGTGTGTGTGTGTGTGTGTGTGTGTGTGTGTGTGTGTGTGTGTGTGTGTGTGTGTGTGTGTGTGTGTGTGTGTGTGTGTGTGTGTGTGTGTGTGTGTGTGTGGAATCCAGTCACAGACTAGCAAATACAAACACAAATCAAATCTAACATCATCACCCGTGGACTGGGTTTAGCTTGGCAGTGTCATACTGTCCTGGTTTAGCTTTGATCAGAGGAGGGAGACTCCTTATAACATTGTCTTAGCTTTGAAGAACACGAGAAGAACTAAGAGAACAATACCTTGGCTGGAGAGAGAGAGGAAAGGAGAGAGCAGTTTGTAGAGTAGTAGCCACTGAAACTTAACTGAAACCTTGGCTCCTGGCGCTCTAGGATAGACAGTCCCGTGCCTCTCACTGAACTTGACCGCGACTCAAAGGTTAGCCTGTGCAGAGGTCTTTGTCGTAGGGCTGTGCAGAGGTCTTTGTCGTAGGGCTGTGACTATTATGACATTTGGGGTGATGACTCCTTGTCATGCAAAATGTACATGGATATTGTAATAATTATAGCTAGGACACATACCTAATGAATTATAGCTAGGACACATACCTAATGAATTATAGCTAGGACACATACCTAATGAATTATAGCTAGGACACATACCTAATGAATTATAGCTAGGACACATACCTAATGAATTATAGCTAGGACACATACCTAATGAATTATAGCAGGGACACATACCTAATGAATTATAGCTGGGACACATACCTAATGAATTATAGATGGGACACATACCTAATGAATTATAGCTAGGACACATACCTAATGAATTATAGCTAGGACACATACCTAATGAATTATAGCCAGGACACATACCTAATGAATTATAGCTAGGACACATACCTAATGAATTGTAGCTAGGACATACCTAATGAATTATAGCAGGGACACATACCTAATGAATTATAGCTAGGACAAATACCTAATGAATTATAGCTAGGACACATACCTAATGAATTATAGCTAGGACACATACCTAATGAATTATAGCTAGGACACATACCTAATTAATTGTAGCTAGGACATACCTAATGAATTATATCAGGGACACATACCTAATGAATTATAGCTAGGACATACCTAATGAATTATAGCTAGGACACATACCTAATGAATTATAGCAGGGACACATACCTAATGAATTGTAGCTAGGACACAGACCTAATGAATTATAGCAGGGACACATACCTAATGAATTGTAGCTAGGACACATACCTAATGAATTATAGCTAGGACACATACCTAATGAATTATAGCTAGGACATACCTAATGAATTATAGCTAGGACATACCTAATGAATTATAACAGGGACACATACCTAATGAATTGTAGCTAGGACACATACCTAATGGATTATAGCTAGGACACATACCTAATGAATTATACCTAGGACACATACCTAATGAATTATAACTAGGACACATACCTAATGAATTGTAGCTAGGACACATACCTAATGGATTATAGCTAGGACACATACCTAATGAATTGTAGCTAGGACACATACCTAATGAATTATAGCTAGGACACATACCTAATGAATTATAGCTAGGACACATACCTAATGAATTATAGCTAGGACACATACCTAATGAATTATAGCTAGGACACATACCTAATGAATTATACCTAGGACACATACCTAATGAATTATAACTAGGACACATACCTAATGAATTATAGCTAGGACACATACCTAATGAATTATAGCTAGGACACATACCTAATGAATTATAGCTAGGACACATACCTAATGAATTATAGCTAGGACACATACCTAATGAATTATAGCTAGGTTATACCTAATGAATTATAGCTAGGACACATACCTAATGAATTATACCTAGGACACATACCTAATGAATTATAGCTAGGACACATACCTAATGAATTATAGCTAGGACACATACCTAATGAATTATAGCTAGGACACATACCTAATGAATTGTAGCTAGGACACATACCTAATGAATTATAGCTAGGACATACCTAATGAATTATAGCTAGGACATACCTAATGAATTATAACAGGGACACATACCTAATGAATTGTAGCTAGGACACATACCTAATGGATTATAGCTAGGACACATACCTAATGAATTGTAGCTAGGACACATACCTGATGAATTATAGCTAGGACACATACCTAATGAATTATACCTAGGACACATACCTAATGAATTATAACTAGGACACATACCTAATGAATTATAGCTAGGACACATACCTAATGAATTATAGCTAGGACACATACCTAATGAATTATAGCTAGGACACATACCTAATGAATTATAGCTAGGTTATACCTAATGAATTATAGCTAGGACACATACCTAATGAATTATACCTAGGACACATACCTAATGAATTATAGCTAGGACACATACCTAATGAATTATAGCTAGGACACATACCTAATGAATTATAGCTAGGACACATACCTAATGAATTGTAGCTAGGACACATACCTAATGAATTATAGCTAGGACATACCTAATGAATTATAGCTAGGACATACCTAATGAATTATAGCAGGGACACATACCTAATGAATTATAACAGGGACACATACCTAATGAATTGTAGCTAGGACACATACCTAATGGATTATAGCTAGGACACATACCTAATGAATTGTAGCTAGGACACATACCTGATGAATTATAGCTAGGACACATACCTAATGAATTATAGCTAGGACACATACCTAATGAATTATAGCTAGGACACATACCTAATGAATTATACCTAGGACATACCTAATGAATTATAGCTAGGACACATACCTAATGAATTATAGCAGGGACACATACCTAATGAATTATAGCTAGGACACATACCTAATGAATTATAGCTAGGTTATACCTAATGAATTATAGCTAGGTTATACCTAATGAATTATAGCTAGGACACATACCTAATGAATTATACCTAGGACACATACCTAATGAATTATAGCTAGGACACATACCTAATGAATTATAGCTAGGACACATACCTAATGAATTATAGCTAGGACACATACCTAATGAATTATAGCTAGGACACATACCTAATGAATTATACCTAGGACACATACCTAATGAATTATAGCTAGGACACATACCTAATGAATTATAGCTAGGACACATACCTAATGAATTATAGCTAGGACACATACCTAATGAATTATAGCTAGGACATACCTAATGAATTATAGCTAGGACATACCTAATGAATTATAGCTAGGACACATACCTAATGAATTATAGCTAGGACACATACCTAATGAATTATACCTAGGACACATACCTAATGAATTATAGCAGGGACACATACCTAATGAATTATAGCTAGGTTATACCTAATGAATTATAGCTAGGACACATACCTAATGAATTATACCTAGGACACATACCTAATGAATTATAGCTAGGTTATACCTAATGAATTATAGCTAGGACACATACCTAATGAATTATACCTAGGACACATACCTAATGAATTATAGCTAGGACACATACCTAATGAATTATAGCTAGGACACATACCTAATGAATTATAGCTAGGACACATACCTAATGAATTATAGCTAGGACACATACCTAATGAATTATAGCTAGGACACATACCTAATGAATTATAGCAGGGACACATACCTAATGAATTATAGCTAGGACACATACCTAATGAATTATACCTAGGACACATACCTAATGAATTATAGCTAGGACACATACCTAATGAATTATAGCTAGGACACATACCTAATGAATTATAGCTAGGACACATACCTAATGAATTATAGCTAGGACACATACCTAATGAATTATAGCTAGGACACATACCTAATGAATTATAGCTAGGACATACCTAATGAATTATAGCTAGGACACATACCTAATGAATTATAGCTAGGACACATACCTAATGAATTGTAGCAAGGACACATACCTAATGAATTATAGCTAGGACACATACCTAATGAATTATAGCTAGGACACATACCTAATGAATTATAGCTAGGACACATACCTAATGAATTATAGCTAGGACACATACCTAATGAATTATAGCTAGGACACATACCTAATGAATTATAGCTAGGACACATACCTAATGAATTATAGCTAGGACACATACCTAATGAATTATAGCTAGGACACATACCTAATGAATTATAGCTAGGACACATACCTAATGAATTATAGCTAGGACACATACCTAATGAATTATAGCTAGGACACATACCTAATGAATTATAGCTAGGACACATACCTAATGAATTATAGCTAGGACACATACCTAATGAATTATAGCTAGGACACATACCTAATGAATATAACACAGCTTTGTTGACACCCTTGGCTCAAAAAACGAATGGTTTTGACCACTTGGAACTGTTGGAATTTGATCTTTGACTGTGCTGTTCTCCTTGTAAAATGACCACCAACATTAACTACTTAACTTAAAGAATGAAGCTATATGTCCTTGGAAATAAAGTTGACCCCCTACTGAGTAAACTATATGTCCTTGGAAATAAAGTTGACACCCCTACTGAGTAGACTATATGTCCTTGGAAATAAAGTTGACACCCCTACTGAGTAGACTATATGTCCTTGGAAATAAAGTTGACGCCCCTACTGAGTAAACTATATGTCCTTGGAAATAAAGTTGACACCCCTACTGAGTAGACTATATGTCCTTGGAAATAAAGTTGACCCCCTACTGAGTAAACTATATGTACTTGAAAATAAAGTTGACACCCTACTGAGTAAACTATATGTCCTTGGAAATAAAGTTGACCCCCTACTGAGTAAGCTATATGTACTTGAAAATAAAGTTGACACCCTACTGAGTAAATATATGTACTTGGAAATAAAGTTGACCCCCCCCAGCACTCCCTAAAATAAACATATTACAATAATTGTAATGTAATTACTATGACCATTTTTTATGTCTTAATTCACGGCGAGGTTATCGTCCATAATTGACGGTTCCACGACTACAGGATAGTTGTCAGGGCTCTTTAACGTGTCCCATCTGGCTTGTTCCAATCAAAGACTCACAGCCCACAGATTTAAATGGTTCACAATGCCTGAGTCCCAAGTGGCACCTATTCCATAACATAGTCCATAGTGCACTATATATAGGGAACAGGCTGGCCAAGGCCCAGGTTAAAAAACAGTGCACTATATATAGGGAACAGGCTGGCCAGGGCTCAGGTTAAAAAATAGTGCACTATATATAGGGAACAGGCTGGCCAGGGCCCAGGTTAAAAAATAGTGCACTATATATAGGGAACAGGCTGGCCAGGGCTCAGGTTAAAAAATAGTGCACTATATATAGGGAACAGGCTGGCCAAGGCCCAGGTTAAAAAACAGTGCACTATATATAGGGAACAGGCTGGCCAAGGCTCAGGTTAAAAAACAGTGCACTATATATAGGGAACAGGATGGCCAAGGCTCAGGTTAAAAAACAGTGCACTATATATAGGGAACAGGCTGGCCAAGGCTCAGGTTAAAAAACAGTGCACTATATATAGGGAACAGGCTGGCCAGGGCCCAGGTTAAAAAATAGTGCACTATATATAGGGAACAGGCTGGCCAGGGCCCAGGTTAAAAAATAGTGCACTATATATAGGGAACAGGCTGGCCAGGGCTCAGGTTAAAAAATAGTGCACTATATATAGGGAACAGGCTGGCCAGGGCCCAGGTTAAAAAATAGTGCACTATATATAGGGAACAGGCTGGCCAGGGCTCAGGTTAAAAAATAGTGCACTATATATAGGGAACAGGCTGGCCAGGGCCCAGGTTAAAAAACAGTGCACTATATATAGGGAACAGGATGGCCAAGGCTCAGGTTAAAAAACAGTGCACTATATATAGGGAACAGGCTGGCCAAGGCTCAGGTTAAAAAATAGTGCACTATATATAGGGAACAGGCTGGCCAGGGCCCAGGTTAAAAAACAGTGCACTATATATAGGGAACAGGCTGGCCAAGGCTCAGGTTAAAAAAACAGTGCACTATATATAGGGAACAGGCTGGCCAAGGCTCAGGTTAAAAAACAGTGCACTATATATAGGGAACAGGCTGGCCAAGGCTCAGGTTAAAAAACAGTGCACTATATATAGGGAACAGGCTGGCCAGGGCTCAGGTTAAAAAATAGTGCACTATATATAGGGAACAGGCTGGCCAAGGCTCAGGTTAAAAAATAGTGCACTATATATAGGGAACAGGCTGGCCAAGGCTCAGGTTAAAAAATAGTGCACTATATATAGGGAACAGGCTGGCCAAGGCCCAGGTTAAAAAATAGTGCACTATATATAGGGAACAGGCTGGCCAGGGCTCAGGTTAAAAAATAGTGCACTATATATAGGGAACAGGCTGGCCAAGGCTCAGGTTAAAAAACAGTGCACTATATATAGGGAACAGGCTGGCCAAGGCTCAGGTTAAAAAATAGTGCACTATATATAGGGAACAGGCTGTCCAGGGCCCAGGTTAAAAAACAGTGCACTATATATAGGGAACAGGCTGGCCAAGGCTCAGGTTAAAAAATAGTGCACTATATTTAGGGAACAGGCTGGCCAGGGCCCAGGTTAAAAAATAGTGCACTATATATAGGGAACAGGCTGGCCAGGGCCCAGGTTAAAAAATAGTGCACTATATATAGGGAACAGGCTGGCCAAGGCTCAGGTTAAAAAACAGTGCACTATATATAGGGAACAGGCTGGCCAGGGCTCAGGTTAAAAAATAGTGCACTATATATAGGGAACAGGCTGGCCAAGGCTCAGGTTAAAAAATAGTGCACTATATATAGGGAACAGGCTGGCCAAGGCCCAGGTTAAAAAATAGTGCACTATATATAGGGAGCAGGCTGGCCAGGGCTCAGGTTAAAAAATAGTGCACTATATATAGGGAACAGGCTGTCCAGGGCCCAGGTTAAGAAACAGTGCACTATATATAGGGAACAGGCTGGCCAAGGCTCAGGTTAAAAAATAGTGCACTATATTTAGGGAACAGGCTGGCCAGGGCCCAGGTTAAAAAATAGTGCACTATATATAGGGAACAGGCTGGCCAGGGCCCAGGTTAAAAAATAGTGCACTATATATAGGGAACAGGCTGGCCAAGGCTCAGGTTAAAAAACAGTGCACTATATATAGGGAACAGGCTGGCCAGGGCTCAGGTTAAAAAATAGTGCACTATATATAGGGAACAGGCTGGCCAAGGCTCAGGTTAAAAAATAGTGCACTATATATAGGGAACAGGCTGGCCAAGGCTCAGGTTAAAAAATAGTGCACTATATATAGGGAACAGGCTGGCCAAGGCCCAGGTTAAAAAATAGTGCACTATATATAGGGAACAGGCTGGCCAGGGCTCAGGTTAAAAAATAGTGCACTATATATAGGGAACAGGCTGGCCAAGGCTCAGGTTAAAAAACAGTGCACTATATATAGCGAACAGGCTGGCCAGGGCCCAGGTTAAAAAATAGTGCACTATATATAGGGAACAGGCTGGCCAAGGCTCAGGTTAAAAAACAGTGCACTATATATAGGGAACAGGCTGGCCAGGGCCCAGGTTAAAAAATAGTGCACTATATATAGGGAACAGGCTGGCCAGGGCCCAGGTTAAAAAACAGTGCACTATATATAGGGAACAGGCTGGCCAAGGCTCAGGTTAAAAAATAGTGCACTATATATAGGGAACAGGCTGGCCAGGGCTCAGGTTAAAAAATAGTGCACTATATATAGGGAACAGGCTGGCCAGGGCTCAGGTTAAAAAACAGTGCACTATATATAGGGAACAGGCTGGCCAGGGCTCAGGTTAAAAAATAGTGCACTATATATAGGGAACAGGCTGGCCAAGGCTCAGGTTAAAAAACAATGCACTATATATAGCGAACAGGCTGGCCAGGGCCCAGGTTAAAAAATAGTGCACTATATATAGGGAACAGGCTGGCCAAGGCCCAGGTTAAAAAATAGTGCACTATATATAGGGAACAGGCTGGCCAGGGCCCAGGTTAAAAAATAGTGCACTATATATAGGGAACAGGCTGTCCAGGGCCCAGGTTAAAAAACAGTGCACTATATATAGGGAACAGGCTGGCCAAGGCTCAGGTTAAAAAATAGTGCACTATATTTAGGGAACAGGCTGGCCAGGGCCCAGGTTAAAAAATAGTGCACTATATATAGGGAACAGGCTGGCCAGGGCCCAGGTTAAAAAATAGTGCACTATATATAGGGAACAGGCTGGCCAAGGCTCAGGTTAAAAAATAGTGCACTATATATAGGGAACAGGCTGGCCAAGGCTCAGGTTAAAAAACAGTGCACTATATATAGGGAACAGGCTGGCCAGGGCCCAGGTTAAAAAACAGTGCACTATATATAGGGAACAGACTGGCCAAGGCTCAGGTTAAAAAACAGTGCACTATATATAGGGAACAGGCTGGCCAAGGCTCAGGTTAAAAAACAGTGCACTATATATAGGGAACAGGCTGGCCAAGGCTCAGGTTAAAAAACAGTGCACTATATATAGGGAACAGGCTGGCCAGGGCCCAGGTTAAAACAGTGCACTATATATAGGGAACAGGCTGGCCAAGGCTCAGGTTAAAAAACAGTGCACTATATATAGGGAACAGGCTGGCCAAGGCTCAGGTTAAAAAACAGTGCACTATATATAGGGAACAGGCTGGCCAGGGCCCAGGTTAAAAAACAGTGCACTATATATAGGGAACAGGCTGGCCAAGGCTCAGGTTAAAAAATAGTGCACTATATATAGAGAACAGGCTGGCCAAGGCTCAGGTTAAAAAACAGTGCACTATATATAGGGAACAGGCTGGCCAGGGCTCAGGTTAAAAAACAGTGCACTATATATAGGGAACAGGCTGGCCAGGGCCCAGGTTAAAAAATAGTGCACTATATATAGGGAACAGGCTGGCCAAGGCTCAGGTTAAAAAACAGTGCACTATATATAGGGAACAGGCTGGCCAAGGCTCAGGGTAAAAAACAGTGCACTATATATAGGGAACAGGTGTAATGAACTTCGTCTGCTGTTTGAAGAGAGTCAGACCGAAACGCAGCGTGTAGGTTACTCATGACATTAAATGAAGAAAATGCTGTACATGAAATAACTGAGAATACAAAACAACAAACGAGTGAAACTAATACAGCCTATCTGGTGACTAACACTAAGACAGGTACAATCACCCACGAAAATACAACGTGCACTCAGGCTACCTAAATACGGTTCCCAATCCGAGACAACTAGAATCAGCTGACTCCAATTAGGAATCGCCTCAGGCAGCCAAGCCTAACTAGACACACCCCTAATAATACACACTCCCAATTAATACAAACCCTAATACGAAATACAACATATAAACCCATGTCACACCCTGGCCTACCCAAACATATAACAAAAACACAAGATACAATGACCAAGGCGTGACAGAACCCCCCTAAGGTGCGGACTCCGGGGACGCACCTCAAGAGCATAGGGAGGGTCCGGGTGGGCGTCTGTCCATGGTGGCGGTTCTGGCTCGGGACGTGGACCCCACTCCATAAATGTCCTAGTTCCTCCCCTACGCGTCCTAGGATAATCCACCTTCTCCGCCGACCATGGCCTAATAGTCCTCACCCTGATCCCCACATAACTGAGGGGCAGCTCGGGACCGAGGGGCCGCTCGGGACAGAGGGGCCGCTCGGGACAGAGGGGCCGCTCGGGACAGAGGGGCCGCTCGGGACAGAGGGGCCGCTCGGGACAGAGGGGCAACTCGGGATAGAGGGGCAACTCAGGACAGCGGGGCAGCCCGGGACAGAGGGGCAGCCCGGGACAGAGGGGCAGCCCGGTACTGAGGGGAAGCCCGGTACTGAGGGGAAGCCCGGTACTGAGGGGAAGCCCGGTACTGAGAGGAAGCTCGGTACTGAGAGGAAGCTCGGTACTGAGAGGAAGCTCGGTACTGAGAGGAAGCTCGGTACTGAGAGGAAGCTCGGTACTGAGAGGGAGCCCCGTACAGAGAGGGAGCCTAGTACTGAGAGGAAGCTCAGTACTGAGAGGAAGCTCAGGCAGGTAGTAGGCTCCGGTAAATCCTGGCTGGCTGGTGGACCTGGATGATTAAGGTTGTCTGGCCGATCTAGAAGATCTTGGTAGACTGGCACTTCTGGCGGATCCTGGCAGACTGGCACTTCTGGCGGATCCTGGCAGACTGGTGACGCGGGGCCGACTGGCGGCGCTGGGCAGACAGGAGACTCCGGCAGCGCAGGAGAGGAGAAAGGCTCTGGCTGCGCTGAACAGGCGAGGCGCACTGGACGCGCTGGGCCGACTGGGAGCACTGGTGGCGCTGGACAGACAGGAGACTCCGGCAGCGCAGGAGAGGAGAAAGGCTCTGGCTGCGCTAAACAGGCGGGAGACTCCGATAGCGCAGGAGAAGAGAACAGCTCTGGTTGCGCTAAACTAGCGGGAGACTCCGGCAGCGCAGGAGGGGAGAAAAGCACTGGCTGCGCTGAACAGGCGAGGCGCACTGGAGGCCTGGTGCGTGGTGCTGGAACTGGTGGTACTGGCGCGAGGACACGCACAGGAAGCCTGGTGCGGGGAGCTGCTACCGGAGGACTGGTGTGTATAGGTGGCTCTGGATAGACCGGACCGTGCAGGCGCACTGGAGCTCTTGAGCACCGAGCCTGCCCAAGCTTACCTGGCTCGATGCCCACTCTAGCCCGGCCAATAGGAAGGGCTGGTATAAGTCGCAGCTGGCTCTGCACCCGCACTGGAAACACCGTGCGCTCCATAGCATAACACGGTGCCTGCCCGGTCTCTCTAGCCCAACGGTGAGCACAGGGAGTATGCACAGGTTTCCTACCTGGCATAACTATTCTCCCTTTTAGCCCCCCCCCAATAAATTTTTTGGGGTGTCGCAGTGCTGCCTCCTCATACTCACGCCTCTCCGCTTTAGCTACTTCTATTTCCTCCTTGGGATGACGATATTCTCCCGGCTGCGCCCAGGGTCCTTTTCCGTCTAATATCATCTCCCAAGACCAGAAGTCCTCATATTGCTGCTCCTCACAATTAACAGGGAGAGTAGGCTCAGGTCTGACTCCTGACTCTGCCACTCTCTCTCTGCGCTTTCCCCGTTACCTACGGTTTTCGTTCGCATTGCTGTAGGGAATCCCAGGCGGGCTCCTGCACTCGCACTGGGTCGGACGCCCACCTGTCGATTTCTTCCCACGTCGTATAATCCCTGCTTCTGCCGTCCATAGCGTCCTCCTTTAGATCCTGCCAGTTCACACGCTGCTCGGTCTGTGAATCGTGGTGGGTGATTCTGTAATGAAGTTCGTCTGTTGTTTGTAGAAAGTCAGACCGAAATGCAGCGTGTAGGTTACTCATGACATTAAATGAAGAAAATGCTGTACATGAAATAACTGAGAATACAAAACAACAAACGAGTGAAACTAATACAGCCTATCTGGTGACTAACACTAACATAGGTACAATCACCCACGAAAATACAACGTGCACTCAGGCTACCTAAATACGGTTCCCAATCCGAGACAACTAGAATCAGCTGACTCCAATTAGGAATCGCCTCAGGCAGCCAAGCCTAACTAGACACACCCCTACTAATACACACTCCCAATTCATACAAACCCCAATACGAAATACAACATATAAACCCATGTCACACCCTGGCCTACCCAAACATATAACAAAAACACAAGATACAATGACCAAGGCGTGACAACAGGCTGGCCAGGGCCCAGGTTAAAAAATAGTGCACTATATATAGGGAACAGGCTGGCCAGGGCCCAGGTTAAAAAACAGTGCACTATATATAGGGAACAGGCTGGCCAAGGCTCAGGTTAAAAAATAGTGCACTATATTTAGGGAACAGGCTGCCAAGGGCCCAGGTTAAAAAACAGTGCACTATATATAGGGAAGAAGCTGGCCAGGGCCCAGGTTAATACTAGTGCACTATACAGTGTCTTGCGAAAGTATTCGTCCCCCTTGAACTTTGCGACCTTTTGCCACATTTCAGGCTTCAAACATAAAGATATAAAACTGTATTTTTTTGTGAAGAATCAACAACAAGTGGGACACAATCATGAAGTGGAACGACATTTATCGGATATTTCAATCTTTTTTAACAAATCAAAAACTGAAAAATTGGGTGTGCAAAATTATTCAGCCCCCTTAAGTTAATACTTTGTAGCGCCACCTTTTGCTGCGATTACAGCTGTAAGTTGCTTGGGGTATGTCTCTATAAGTTTTGCACATCGAGAGACTGAAATGTTTTCCCATTCCTCCTTGCAAAACATCTCGAGCTCAGGGAGGTTGGATGGAGAGCATTTGTGAACAGCAGTTTTCAGTTCTTTCCACAGATTCTCGATTGGATTCAGGTCTGGACTTTGACTTGGCCATTCTAACACCTGGATATGTTTATTTTTTAACCATTCCATTGTAGATTTTGCTTTATGTTTTGGATCATTGTCTTGTTGGAAGACAAATCTCCATCCCAGTCTCAGGTCTTTTGCAGACTCCATCAGGTTTTCTTCCAGAATGGTCCTGTATTTGGCTCCATCCATCTTCCCATCAATTTTAACCATCTTCCCTGTCCCTGCTGAAGAAAAGCAGACCCAAACCATGATGCTGCCACCACCATGTTTGACAGTGGGGATGGTGTGTTCAGGGTGAGGAGCTGTGTTGCTTTTACGCCAAACATAACGTTTTGCATTGTTGCCAAAAAGTTCCATTTTGGTTTCATCTGACCAGAGCACCTTCTTCCACATGTTTGATGTGTCTCCCAGGTGGCTTGTGGCATACTTTAAACGACACTTCTTATGGATATCTTTAAGAAATGGCTTTCTTCTTGCCACTCTTCCATAAAGGCCAGATTTGTGCAATATACGACTGATTGTTGTCCTATGGATAGAGTCTCCCACCTCAGCTGTAGATCTCTGCAGTTCATCCAGAGTGATCATGGGCCTCTTGGCTGCATCTCTGATCAGTATTCTCCTTGTATGAGCTGAAAGTTTAGAGGGACGGCCAGGTCTTGGTAGATTTGCAGTGGTCTGATACTCCTTCCATTTCAATATTATCGCTTGCACAGTGCTCCTACAAAATATTTTTGTATCCAAATCCGGCTTTAAACTTCTTCACAACAGTATCTCGGACCTGCCTGGTGTGTTCCTTGTTCTTCATGATGCTCTCTGCGCTTTTAACGGACCTCTGAGACTATCACAGTGCAGGTGCATTTATACGGAGACTTGATTACACACAGGTGGATTGTATTTATCATCATTAGTCATTTAGGTCAACATTGGATTATTCAGAGATCCTCACTGAACTTATGGAGAGAGTTTGCTGCACTGAAAGTAAAGGGGCTAAATAATTTTGCACGCCCAACTTTTCAGTTTTTGAATTGTTAAAAAAGTTTGATGTATCCAATAAATGTCTTTCCACTTCATGATTGTGTCCCACTTGTTGTTGATTCTTCACAAAAAAATACAGTTTTATATCTTTATGTTTGAAGCCTGAAATGTGGCAAAAGGTCGCAAAGTTCAAGGGGGCCGAATACTTTCGCAAGGCACTGTATGTAGAGTCAACACCACTCTGACATCAATAGGTTATAGAGGGAGATACATAGAGTCAACACCACTCTGACATCAATAGGTTATAGAGGGAGATACATAGAGTCAACACCACTCTGACATCAATAGGTTATAGAGGGAGATACATAGAGTCAACACCACTCTAACATCAATAGGTTATAGAGGGAGATACATAGAGTCAACACCACTCTAACATCAATAGGTTATAGAGGGAGATACATAGAGTCAACACGACTCTAACATCAATAGGTTATAGAGGGAGATACATAGAGTCAACACGACTCTAACATCAATAGGTTATAGAGGGAGATACATAGAGTCAACACCACTCTAACATCAATAGGTTATAGAGGGAGATACATAGAGTCAACACCACTCTGACATCAATAGGTTATAGAGGGAGATACATAGAGTTAACACCACTCTGACATCAATAGGTTATAGAGGGAGATACATAGAGTTAACACCACTCTGACATCAATAGGTTATAGAGGGAGATACATAGAGTCAACACCACTCTGACATCAATAGGTTATAGAGGGAGATACATAGAGTCAACACCACTCTGACATCAATAGGTTATAGAGGGAGATACATAGAGTCAACACCACTCTGACATCAATAGGTTATAGAGGGAGATACATAGAGTCAACACCACTCTGACATCAATAGGTTATAGAGGGAGATACATAGAGTCAACACCACTCTGACATCAATAGGTTATAGAGGGAGATACATAGAGTCAACACCACTCTAACATCAATAGGTTATAGAGGGAGATACATAGAGTCAACACCACTCTGACATCAATAGGTTATAGAGGGAGATACATAGAGTCAACACCACTCTAACATCAATAGGTTATAGAGGGAGATACATAGAGTTAACACCACTCTGACATCAATAGGTTATAGAGGGAGATACATAGAGTCAACACCACTCTGACATCAATAGGTTATAGAGGGAGATACATAGAGTCAACACCACTCTAACATCAATAGGTTATAGAGGGAGATACATAGAGTCAACACCACTCTAACATCAATAGGTTATAGAGGGAGATACATAGAGTCAACACCACTCTAACATCAATAGGTTATAGAGGGAGATACATAGAGTCAACACCACTCTAACATCAATAGGTTATAGAGGGAGATACATAGAGTCAACACCACTCTGACATCAATAGGTTATAGAGGGAGATACATAGAGTCAACACCACTCTAACATCAATAGGTTATAGAGGGAGATACATAGAGTCAACACCACTCTAACATCAATAGGTTATAGAGGGAGATACATAGAGTCAACACCACTCTAACATCAATAGGTTATAGAGGGAGATACATAGAGTCAACACCACTCTGACATCAATAGGTTATAGAGGGAGATACATAGAGTCAACACCACTCTAACATCAATAGGTTATAGAGGAGATACATAGAGTCAACACCACTCTAACATCAATAGGTTATAGAGGAGATACATAGAGTCAACACCACTCTAACATCAATAGGTTATAGAGGGAGATACATAGAGTCAACACCACTCTGACATCAATAGGTTATAGAGGGAGATACATAGAGTCAACACCACTCTGACATCAATAGGTTATAGAGGGAGATACATAGAGTCAACACCACTCTGACATCAATAGGTTATAGAGGGAGATACATAGAGTCAACACCACTCTAACATCAATAGGTTATAGAGGGAGATACATAGAGTCAACACCACTCTGACATCAATAGGTTATAGAGAGAGGAGATACATAGAGTCAACACCACTCTGACATCAATAGGTTATAGAGGGAGATACATAGAGTCAACACCACTCTGACATCAATAGGTTATAGAGGGAGATACATAGAGTTAACACCACTCTAACATCAATAGGTTATAGAGGGAGATACATAGAGTCAACACCACTCTGACATCAATAGGTTATAGAGGGAGATATGCAGTCAACACCACTCTAACATCAATAGGTTATAGAGGGAGATACATAGAGTCAACACCACTCTAACATCAATAGGTTATAGAGGGAGATACATAGAGTCAACACCACTCTAACATCAATAGGTTATAGAGGGAGATACATAGAGTCAACACCACTCTGACATCAATAGGTTATAGAGGGAGATACATAGAGTCAACACCACTCTGACATCAATAGGTTATAGAGGGAGATACATAGAGTTAACACCACTCTGACATCAATAGGTTATAGAGGGAGATACATAGAGTCAACACCACTCTAACATCAATAGGTTATAGAGGGAGATACATAGAGTCAACACCACTCTAACATCAATAGGTTATAGAGGGAGATACATAGAGTCAACACCACTCTGACATCAATAGGTTATAGAGGGAGATACATAGAGTCAACACCACTCTAACATCAATAGGTTATAGAGGGAGATACATAGAGTCAACACCACTCTAACATCAATAGGTTATAGAGGGAGATACATAGAGTCAACACCACTCTGACATCAATAGGTTATAGAGGGAGATACATAGAGTCAACACCACTCTAACATCAATAGGTTATAGAGGGAGATACATAGAGTCAACACCACTCTAACATCAATAGGTTATAGAGGGAGATACATAGAGTCAACACCACTCTAACATCAATAGGTTATAGAGGGAGATACATAGAGTCAACACGACTCTAACATCAATAGGTTATAGAGGGAGATACATAGAGTCAACACCACTCTAACATCAATAGGTTATAGAGGGAGATACATAGAGTCAACACCACTCTGACATCAATAGGTTATAGAGGGAGATACATAGAGTTAACACCACTCTGACATCAATAGGTTATAGAGGGAGATACATAGAGTTAACACCACTCTGACATCAATAGGTTATAGAGGGAGATACATAGAGTCAACACCACTCTGACATCAATAGGTTATAGAGGGAGATACATAGAGTCAACACCACTCTGACATCAATAGGTTATAGAGGGAGATACATAGAGTCAACACCACTCTGACATCAATAGGTTATAGAGGGAGATACATAGAGTCAACACCACTCTGACATCAATAGGTTATAGAGGGAGATACATAGAGTCAACACCACTCTGACATCAATAGGTTATAGAGGGAGATACATAGAGTCAACACCACTCTAACATCAATAGGTTATAGAGGGAGATACATAGAGTCAACACCACTCTGACATCAATAGGTTATAGAGGGAGATACATAGAGTCAACACCACTCTAACATCAATAGGTTATAGAGGGAGATACATAGAGTTAACACCACTCTGACATCAATAGGTTATAGAGGGAGATACATAGAGTCAACACCACTCTGACATCAATAGGTTATAGAGGGAGATACATAGAGTCAACACCACTCTAACATCAATAGGTTATAGAGGGAGATACATAGAGTCAACACCACTCTAACATCAATAGGTTATAGAGGGAGATACATAGAGTCAACACCACTCTAACATCAATAGGTTATAGAGGGAGATACATAGAGTCAACACCACTCTAACATCAATAGGTTATAGAGGGAGATACATAGAGTCAACACCACTCTGACATCAATAGGTTATAGAGGGAGATACATAGAGTCAACACCACTCTAACATCAATAGGTTATAGAGGGAGATACATAGAGTCAACACCACTCTAACATCAATAGGTTATAGAGGAGATACATAGAGTCAACACCACTCTAACATCAATAGGTTATAGAGGGAGATACATAGAGTCAACACCACTCTGACATCAATAGGTTATAGAGGGAGATACATAGAGTCAACACCACTCTAACATCAATAGGTTATAGAGGGAGATACATAGAGTCAACACCACTCTAACATCAATAGGTTATAGAGGGAGATACATAGAGTCAACACCACTCTAACATCAATAGGTTATAGAGGGAGATACATAGAGTCAACACCACTCTGACATCAATAGGTTATAGAGGGAGATACATAGAGTCAACACCACTCTGACATCAATAGGTTATAGAGGGAGATACATAGAGTCAACACCACTCTGACATCAATAGGTTATAGAGGGAGATACATAGAGTCAACACCACTCTAACATCAATAGGTTATAGAGGGAGATACATAGAGTCAACACCACTCTGACATCAATAGGTTATAGAGGGAGATACATAGAGTCAACACCACTCTGACATCAATAGGTTATAGAGGGAGATACATAGAGTCAACACCACTCTGACATCAATAGGTTATAGAGGGAGATACATAGAGTTAACACCACTCTAACATCAATAGGTTATAGAGGGAGATACATAGAGTCAACACCACTCTGACATCAATAGGTTATAGAGGGAGATATGCAGTCAACACCACTCTAACATCAATAGGTTATAGAGGGAGATACATAGAGTCAACACCACTCTAACATCAATAGGTTATAGAGGGAGATACATAGAGTCAACACCACTCTAACATCAATAGGTTATAGAGGGAGATACATAGAGTCAACACCACTCTGACATCAATAGGTTATAGAGGAGATACATAGAGTCAACACCACTCTGACATCAATAGGTTATAGAGGGAGATACATAGAGTTAACACCACTCTGACATCAATAGGTTATAGAGGGAGATACATAGAGTCAACACCACTCTAACATCAATAGGTTATAGAGGGAGATACATAGAGTCAACACCACTCTAACATCAATAGGTTATAGAGGGAGATACATAGAGTCAACACCACTCTGACATCAATAGGTTATAGAGGGAGATACATAGAGTCAACACCACTCTAACATCAATAGGTTATAGAGGGAGATACATAGAGTCAACACCACTCTAACATCAATAGGTTATAGAGGGAGATACATAGAGTCAACACCACTCTGACATCAATAGGTTATAGAGGGAGATACATAGAGTCAACACCACTGTCTCTGTGTCAAAGGCTTCACTCACTGAAAGCACATGATTCAATATGTCAAAGTTAACGTTGAGTCAAACATTCACAGAGCAGTAACCACTGGAAAGAGACAAAGGAGCGACAATAAAGAAAATAGGTAGGTGAGAGGGTGAGGGAGGTGAGAGGGTGAGGGAGGTGAGTGTGTGAGGGAGGTGAGAGGGTGAGGGAGGTGAGAGGGTGAGGTAGGTGAGAGGGTGAGGGAGGTGAGAGGGTGAGGGAGGTGAGAGGGTGAGGGAGGTGAGAGGGTGAGGGAGGTGAGAGGGTGAGGAAGGTGAGAGGGTGAGGGAGGTGAGAGGGTGAGGGAGGTGAGAGGGTGAGGGAGGTGAGTGTGTGAGGGAGGTGAGAGGGTGAGGGAGGTGAGAGGGTGAGGTAGGTGAGAGGGTGAGGGAGGTGAGAGGGTGAGGAAGGTGAGAGGGTGAGGGAGGTGAGAGGGTGAGGGAGGTGAGAGGGTGAGGGAGGTGAGTGTGTGAGGGAGGTGAGAGGGTGAGGGAGGTGAGAGGGTGAGGGAGGTGAGAGGGTGAGGGAGGTGAGTGTGTGAGGGAGGTGAGAGGGTGAGGGAGGTGAGAGGGTGAGGGAGGTGAGTGTGTGAGGGAGGTGAGAGGGTGAGGGAGGTGAGTGTGTGAGGGAGGTGAGAGGGTGAGGGAGGTGAGAGCGTGAGGGAGGTGAGAGGGTGAGGGAGGTGAGTGTGTGAGGGAGGTGAGAGGGTGAGGGAGGTGAGAGGGTGAGGTAGGTGAGAGGGTGAGGGAGGTGAGAGGGTGAGGAAGGTGAGAGGGTGAGGGAGGTGAGAGGGTGAGGGAGGTGAGAGGGTGAGGGAGGTGAGTGTGTGAGGGAGGTGAGAGGGTGAGGGAGGTGAGAGGGTGAGGGAGGTGAGTGTGTGAGGGAGGTGAGAGGGTGAGGGAGGTGAGAGGGTGAGGGAGGTGAGTGTGTGAGGGAGGTGAGTGTGTGAGGGAGGTGAGAGGGTGAGGAAGCACGACAACACTGAGTTTATAACGGTGACTTGGCATTCTTCATTATTTTACAGAGTCAGGGTTACAAAGGTGGAAACACTGAAATAACACAGAAATTCAGAGCAGTAACCACTGAAAGAAAGAGACAAAGGAGTGACAATAAAAACAATAGGTGAGGGAGCACGACGATGACGACAACACTGAGTGTGTGTGTGTGTGTGTGTGTGTGTGTGCGTGTGTGCGTGTGTGTGTGTGTGTGTGTGTGTCAGTACCAGTTAAACGTTTGGACAAATCTACTCATTCAAGGGTTTTTCTTTATTTTTTGACTATTTTATACCTTATAGAATAATAGTGAAGACTGACCTCCACAATCACCTGACCTCAACCCAATTGAGATGGTTTAGGATGAGTTAGAAAAGCAGCCAACTAGAGCTCAGCATATGTGGGAACTCCTTCAACACCGTTGAAAAAGCATTCCAGGTGAAGCTAGTTGAGAGAATACCAAGAGTGTGCAAGGCTGTAATCAAGGCAAAGGGTGGCTACTTGATTCCATGTGTTATTTCATAGTAACCATATCATGTCTGGTTTGGGTAAGATAATGTAACAACCATATGGTCTGGTTTGGGTAAGATAATGTAACAACCATATGGTCTGGTTTGGGTAAGATAATGTAACAACCATATGGTCTGGTTTGGGTAAGATAATGTAACAACCATATGGTCTGGTTTGGGTAAGATAATGTAACAACCATATGGTCTGGTTTGGGTAAGATAATGTAACAACCATATGGTCTGGTTTGGGTAAGATAATGTAACAACCATATGGTCTGGTTTGGGTAAGATAATGTAACAACCATATGGTCTGGTTTGGGTAAGATAATGTAACAACCATATGGTCTGGTTTGGGTAAGATAATGTAATGTGGTCTCTCCTATCATTGCTATGCAGACGACACACAATTAATCTTCTCCTTTCCCCCTTCTGATGACCAGGTGGCGAATCGCATCTCTGCATGTCTGGCAGACATATCAGTGTGGATGACGGATCACCACCTCAAGCTGAACCTCGGCAAGACGGAGCTGCTCTTCCTCCCGGGGAAGGACTGCCCGTTCCATGATCTCGCCATCACGGTTGACAACTCCATTGTGTCCTCCTCCCAGAGCGCCAAGAACCTTGGCGTGATCCTGGACAACACCCTGTCGTTCTCAACCAACATCAAGGCGGTGGCCCGTTCCTGTAGGTTCATGCTCTACAACATCCGCAGAGTACGACCCTGCCTCACACAGGAAGCGGCGCAGGTCCTAATCCAGGCACTTGTCATCTCCCGTCTGGATTACTGCAACTCGCTGTTGGCTGGGCTCCCTGCCTGTGCCATTAAACCCCTTCAACTCATCCAGAACGCCGCAGCCCGTCTGGTGTTCAACCTTCCCAAGTTCTCTCACGTCACCCCGCTCCTCCGCTCTCTCCACTGGCTTCCAGTTGAAGCTCGCATCCACTACAAGACCATGGTGCTTGCCTACGGAGCTGTGAGGGGAACGGCACCTCAGTACCTCCAGGCTCTGATCAGGCCCTACACCCAAACAAGGGCACTGCGTTCATCCACCTCTGGCCTGCTCGCCTCCCTACCACTGAGGAAGTACAGCTCCCGCTCAGCCCAGTCAAAACTGTTGGTCTGCGCTGGCCCCCAATGGTGGAACAAACTCCCTCACGACGCCAGGACAGCGGAGTCAATCACCACCTTCCGGAGACACCTGAAACCCCACCTCTTTAAGGAATACCTAGGATAGGATAAGTAATCCCTCTCAACCCCCCCCCCTTTAAGATTTAGATGCACTATTGTAAAGTGACTGTTCCACTGGATGTCATAAGGTGAATGCACCAATTTGTAAGTCGCTCTGGATAAGAGCGTCTGCTAAATGACTTAAATGTAAATGTAATGTAAATGTAATGATATCATGTCTGGTTTGGGTAAGATAATGTAACAACCATATCATGTCTTTCCACGTTGATTCAACTTCATCACATAGATTGCTTTTGGTTGAAATGACGTTGAAATAACGTTGATTCAGGGGGAAGGAATTGGAGACTAAGAGGAACAGTGACAAATATTGGATGTATTGATCAAATCAACAAGAAAGTCATTTTATGACATCCTGCTGTGTTACGGACACTTTCCTGGACAATAGTTATTGCAATAAATGTTTTTAAAATCTATAACCACCTTTGTCCACTAGGGGGCAGTGTTTATTAGCATATAACAGCATATAACGGTACTGAGCTGAACAGCTACAGTGAGCTCATTTTCCTGTTTAGTTCTGCGTTATCTTTTCACTTTAGTGTTTTGGTCTTCCAGAACTTATGTTCTAAAGTATTTAATCGCCATCTTGCTTTCCCCATGTATCCATATCGCTGCTGCATGTTCACAGAACGTTCTGCAATGAAACACAATGAAAACCGCGATATAATCCACATGGGACAGACGAGAACAGAATGGAAACACCAAGCAGCTGAATGAGAATCATGTGATAAGAGGAAACCCTGAGGAACCAATCTATTTCTCACCACAACTAAACTACTATTAGAAAGATATACAGCAATACTCTATAGAAATACTCTACAGAAATACTCTATATGAATACTCTATATGAATACTCTACAGAAATACTCTATAGAAATACTCTATAGAAATACTCTATATGAATACTCTATATGAATACTCTATAGAAATACTCTATAGAAATACTCTATAGAAATATTCTATAGAAATACTCTATAGGAATACTCTATATGAATACTCTATATGAATACTCTATAGAAATACTCTATAGAAATACTCTATATGAATACTCTATAGAAATACTCTACAGAAATACTCTATAGAAATACTCTATAGAAATACTCTATATGAATACTCTATAGGAATACTCTACAGAAATACTCTATATGAATACTCTATAGGAATACTCTATAGGAATACTCTATATGAATACTCTATAGGAATACTCTATAGGAATACTCTATAGGAATACTTTACAGAAAACGTCTATAGGAATACTCTATTGGAATACTCTATAGAAATACTATATAGGAATACTCATCTCTTCAGTGGGTCATATGATTGAGTGTAGTCTGGCCCAGGAGTGGGAAGGTGAACGGAAAGGCTCTGGAGCAACGAACCGCCCTTGCTGTCTCTGCCTGGCCGGTTCCCCTTTTTCCACTGGGATTCTCTGCCTCTAACCCTGTTACGGGGCTGAGTCACTGGCTTGCTGGGGCTCTCTCGTGCCGTCCCTGGGGGATGCGTCACCTGGGTGGGTTGATTCACTGTTGTGGTCGGCCTGTCTGGGTTCCCCCCACCCCTTGGGTTGTACCGTGTCGGAGATCTTTGTGGGCTATACTCGGCCTTGTCTCAGGATGGTAAGTTGGTGGTTGAAGATTTCCCTCTAGTGGTGTGGGGGCTGTGCTTTGGCAAAGTGGGTGGGGTTATATCCTTCCTGTTTGGCCCTGTCCGGGGTGTCCTCGGATGGGGCCACAGTGTCTCCTGACCCCTCCTGTCTCAGCCTCCAGTATTTATGCTGCAGTAGTTTATGTGTCGGGGGCTAGGGTCAGTTTGTTTATCTGGAGTACTTCTCCTGTCCTATTCGGTGTCCTGTGTAAATCTAAGTGTGCGTTCTCTAATTCTCTCCTTCTCTCTTTCTTTCTCTCTCTCGGAGGACCTGAGCCCTAGAACCATGCCCCAGGACTACCTGACATGATGACTCCTTGCTGTCCCCAGTCCACCTGGCCATGCTGCTGCTCCAGTTTCAACTGGCCTGGGCCCTAGGACCATGTCCCAGGACTACCTGACATGAGGACTCCTTGCTGTCCCCAGTCCACCTGGCCATGCTCCTGCTCCAGTTTCAACTGTTCTGCCTTACTATTATTCAACCATGCTGGTCATTTATGAACATTTGAACATCTTGGCCACGTTCTGTTATAATCTCCACCTGGCACAGCCAGAAGAGGACTGGCCACCCCACATATGCTCTCTCTAATTCTCTCTTTCTTTCTCTCTCTCGGAGGACCTGAGCCCTAGGACCGTGCCCCAGGACTACCTGACATGATGGCTCCTTGCTGTCCCCAGTCCATCTGACTGTGCTGCTGCTCCAGTTTCAACTGTTCTGCCTTATTATTATTTGACCATGCTGGTCATTTATGAACATTTGAACATCTTGGTCATGTTCTGTTATAATCTCTACCCGGCACAGCCAGAAGAGGACTGGCCACCCCACATAGCCCGGTTCCTCTCTAGGTTTCTTCCTAGGTTTTGGCCTTTCTAGGGAGTTTTTCCTAGCCACCGTGCTTTTACACCTGCATTGTTTGCTGTTTGGGGTTTTAGGCTGGGTTTCTGTACAGCACTTTGAGATATCAGCTGATGTACGAAGGGCTATATAAATAAATTTGATTTGATTTGATTTACTCTATAGAAATACTCTATAGAAACACTCTACAGAAATACTCTATATGAATACTCTATAGGAATATTCTATAGGAATACTCTATAGGAATACTCTACAGAAAACCTCTATAGGAATACTCTATTGGAATACTCTACAGAAAACCTCTATAGGAATACTCTATAGGAATACTCTATTGGAATACTATATAGAAATACTCTATAGGAATACTCTACAGAAAACCTCTATAGGAATACTCTATAGGAATACTCTATTGGAATACTCTATATAAATATTCTATAGGAATACTCTACAGAAATAGTCTATATGAATACTCTATAGGAATAATCTATAGGAATACTCTATAGAAATACTCTACAGAAATACTCTACAGAAACACTCTATATGAATACTCTATAGGAATACTCTATAGGAATACTCTATAGGAATACTCTACAGAAATACTCTATATGAATACTCTATAGGAATACTCTACAGAAATACTCTATATGAATACTCTATAGGAATACTCTACAGAAAACCTCTATGGAATACTCTATAGGAATACTCTATTGGAATACTCTATATAAATACTCTATAGGAATACTCTACAGAAATAGTCTATATGAATACTCTATAGGAATACTCTATAGGAATACTCTACAGAAAACCTCTATAGGAATACTCTATAGGAATACTCTATTGGAATACTCTATAGAAATACTCTATATGAATACTCTATAGGAATACTCTATAGGAATACTCTACAGAAAACCTCTATAGGAATACTCTATTGGAATACTCTATAGAAATACTCTATAGGAATACTCTACAGAAATACTCTATATGAATACTCTATAGGAATACTCTATAGGAATACTCTACAGAAATACTCTATATGAATACTCTATAGGAATACTCTATAGAAATACTCTACAGAAAACCTCTATAGGAATACTCTATTGGAATACTCTATAGGAATACTCTACAGAAATACTCTATATGAATACTCTATAGGAATAATCTATATGAATACTCTATAGGAATATTCTATAGGAATACTCTACAGAAAACCTCTATAGGAATACTCTATAGGAATAATCTATTGGAATACTATATAGAAATACTCTATAGGAATACTCTACAGAAAACCTCTATAGGAATACTCTATAGAAATACTCTATAGAAATACTCTATAGAAATACTCTATATGAATACTCTATAGGAATACTCTACAGAAACACTCTATATGAATACTCTATAGGAATACTCTATAGAAATACTCTATTGGAATACTCTACAGAAATAGTCTATATGAATAATCTATAGGAATACTCTATAGGAATACTCTACAGAAATAGTCTATATGAATAATCTATAGGAATACTCTATAGGAATACTCTACAGAAAACCTCTATAGGAATACTCTATAGGAATACTCTATTGGAATACTCTATATAAATACTCTATAGGAATACTCTACAGAAATAGTCTATATGAATAATCTATAGGAATACTCTATAGGAATACTATACAGAAAACCTCTATAGGAATACTCTATAGGAATACTCTATTGGAATACTCTATAGAAATACTCTATTGGAATACTCTATAGAAATACTCTATAGGAATACTCTATAGGAATACTCTACAGAAAACCTCTATAGGAATACTCTATAGGAATACTGTATTGGAATACTCTATAGAAATACTCTATAGGAATACTCTACAGAAATAGTCTATATGAATACTCTATAGGAATACTCTATAGGAATACTCTACAGAAAACCTCTATATGAATACTCTATAGGAATACTCTATAGAAATACTCTATAGAAATACTCTATATGAATACTCTATATGAATACTCTATAGAAATACTCTATAGGAATACTCTATAGGAATACTCTACAGAAAACCTCTATAGGAATACTCTATAGGAATACTCTACAGAAATACTCTATAGGAATACTCTATAGGAATACTCTACAGAAATACTCTATATGAATACTCTATAGGAATACTCTATAGACATACTCTACAGAAAACCTCTATAGGAATACTCTATAGGAATACTCTATTGGAATACTCTATAGAAATACTCTATTGGAATACTATATAGACATACTCTACAGAAATACTCTATATGAATACTCTATAGGAATACTCTACAGAAAACCTCTATAGGAATACTCTATAGGAATACTCTATTGGAATACTCTATATAAATACTCTATTGGAATACTCTACAGAAATAGTCTATATGAATACTCTATAGGAATACTCTATAGGAATACTCTAAAGAAAACCTCTATATGAATACTCTATAGGAATACTCTATAGAAATAATATAATAATAATATAATAATATATGCCATTTAGCAGACGCTTTTATCCAAAGCGACTTACAGTCATGTGTGCATACATTCTACGTATGGGTGGTCCCGGGGATCGAACCCACTACCCTGGCGTTACAAGCGCCATGCTCTACCAACTGAGCTACACAGGACCACTCTATAGAAATACTCTATATGAATACTCTACAGAAAACCTCTATAGGAATACTCTATAGGAATACTGTATTGGAATACTCTATAGAAATACTCTATAGGAATACTCTACAGAAATAGTCTATATGAATACTCTATAGGAATACTCTATAGGAATACTCTACAGAAAACCTCTATATGAATACTCTATAGGAATACTCTATAGAAATACTCTATAGAAATACTCTATATGAATACTCTATATGAATACTCTATAGAAATACTCTATAGGAATACTCTATAGGAATACTCTACAGAAAACCTCTATAGGAATACTCTATAGGAATACTCTACAGAAATACTCTATATGAATACTCTATAGGAATACTCTATAGGAATACTCTACAGAAATACTCTATATGAATACTCTATAGGAATACTCTATAGAAATACTCTACAGAAAACCTCTATAGGAATACTCTATAGGAATACTCTATTGGAATACTCTATAGAAATACTCTATTGGAATACTATATAGACATACTCTACAGAAATACTCTATATGAATACTCTATAGGAATACTCTACAGAAAACCTCTATAGGAATACTCTATATGAATACTCTATTGGAATACTCTATATAAATACTCTATTGGAATACTCTACAGAAATAGTCTATATGAATACTCTATAGGAATACTCTATAGGAATACTCTAAAGAAAACCTCTATATGAATACTCTATAGGAATACTCTATAGAAATAATATAATAATAATATAATAATATATGCCATTTAGCAGACGCTTTTATACGACTTACAGTCATGTGTGCATACATTCTACGTATGGGTGGTCCCGGGGATCGAACCCACTACCCTGGCGTTACAAGCGCCATGCTCTACCAACTGAGCTACACAGGACCACTCTATAGAAATACTCTATATGAATACTCTATATGAATACTCTATAGGAATACTCTACAGAAATACTCTATATGAATACTCTATAGGAATACTCTATATGAATACTCTATAGGAATATTCTATAGGAATACTCTATAGGAATACTCTACAGAAAACCTCTATAGGAATACTCTATAGGAATACTCTATTGGAATACTCTACAGAAAACCTCTATAGGAATGCTCTATAGGAATACTCTATTGGAATACTATATAGAAATACTCTATAGGAATACTCTACAGAAAACCTCTATAGGAATACTCTATAGAAATACTCTATAGAAATACTCTATAGAAATACTCGATATGAATACTCTATAGGAATACTCTACAGAAATGCTCTATATGAATACTCTATAGGAATACTCTACAGAAAACCTCTATAGGAATACTCTATAGGAATAATATATTGGAATACTCTATATAAATACTCTATAGGAATACTCTACAGAAATAGTCTATATGAATACTCTATAGGAATACTCTATAGGAATACTCTACTCTATATGAATACTCTATAGGAATAATCTATAGAAATACTCTATAGAAATACTCTATATGAATACTCTATATGAATACTCTATAGAAATACTCTACAGAAATACTCTATAGAAATACTCTATAGAAATAGTCTATATGAATACTCTATAGGAATACTCTACAGAAATACTCTATATGAATACTCTATAGGAATACTCTACAGAAATACTCTATATGAATACTCTATAGAAATACTCTATAGGAATACTCTACAGAAATACTCTATATGAATACTCTATAGGAATAATCTATATGAATACTCTATAGGAATATTCTATAGGAATACTCTATAGGAATACTCTACAGAAAACCTCTATAGGAATACTCTATAGGAATACTCTATTGGAATACTATATAGAAATACTCTATAGGAATACTCTACAGAAAACCTCTATAGGAATACTCTATAGAAATACTCTATAGAAATACTCTATAGAAATACTCTATATGAATACTCTATAGGAATACTCTACAGAAACACTCTATATGAATACTCTATAGGAATACTCTACAGAAAACCTCTATAGGAATACTCTATAGGAATACTCTATTGGAATACTCTATATAAATACTCTATAGGAATACTCTATATGAATAATCTATAGGAATACTCTATAGGAATACTCTACAGAAAACCTCTATAGGAATACTCTATAGGAATACTCTATTGGAATACTCTATTGGAATACTCTATAGAAATACTCTATTGGAATACTCTATAGAAATACTCTATAGGAATACTCTATAGGAATACTCTACAGAAAACCTCTATAGGAATACTCTATAGAATACTCTATTGGAATACTCTATAGAAATACTCTATAGAAATACAGAAATAGTCTATATGAATACTCTATAGGAATACTCTATAGGAATACTCTACAGAAAACCTCTATATGAATACTCTATAGGAATACTCTATAGAAATACTCTATAGAAATACTCTATATGAATACTCTATATGAATACTCTATAGAAATACTCTACAGAAATACTCTATAGAAATACTCTATAGAAATACTCTATATGAATACTCTATAGGAATACTCTACAGAAATACTCTATATGAATACTCTATAGGAATCCTCTACAGAAATACTCTATATGAATACTCTATAGGAATACTCTACAGAAAACCTCTATGGAATACTCTATAGGAATACTCTATTGGAATACTCTATATAAATACTCTATAGGAATACTCTACAGAAATAGTCTATATGAATACTCTATAGGAATACTCTATAGGAATACTCTACAGAAAACCTCTATAGGAATACTCTATAGGAATACTCTATTGGAATACTCTATAGAAATACTCTATATGAATACTCTATAGGAATACTCTATAGGAATACTCTACAGAAAACCTCTATAGGAATACTCTATTGGAATACTCTATAGAAATACTCTATAGGAATACTCTACAGAAATACTCTATATGAATACTCTATAGGAATACTCTATAGGAATACTCTACAGAAATACTCTATATGAATACTCTATAGGAATACTCTATAGGAATACTCTACAGAAAACCTCTATATGAATACTCTATAGGAATACTCTATAGAAATACTCTATAGAAATACTCTATATGAATACTCTATAGAAATATTCTACAGAAATACTCTATAGAAATACTCTATAGAAATACTCTATATGAATACTCTATAGGAATACTCTGCAGAAATACTCTATATGAATACTCTATAGGAATACTCTACAGAAATACTCTATATGAATACTCTATAGAAATACTCTATAGGAATACTCTACAGAAATACTCTATATGAATACTCTATAGGAATACTCTATATGAATACTCTATAGGAATATTCTATAGGAATACTCTATAGGAATACTCTACAGAAAACCTCTATAGGAATACTCTATAGGAATACTCTATTGGAATACTCTACAGAAAACCTCTATAGGAATACTCTATAGGAATACTCTATTGGAATACTCTATAGGAATTCTCTATAGAAATACTCTATAGGAATACTCTATAGAAATACTCTATATGAATACTCTATAGGAATACTCTATAGAAATACTCTATAGGAATACTCTATAGAAATACTCTATATGAATACTCTATAGGAATACTCTGTATGAATACTCTATAGGAATACTCTATATGAATACTCTATAGGAATACTCTATAGGAATACTCTATAGGAATACTCTATAGGAATACTCTATAGGAATACTCTATAGGAATACTCTATAGGAATACTCTACAGGAATATAGGAATACTCTATAGGAATACTCTATAGGAATACTCTACAGGAATACTCTATAGGAATACTCTATATGAATACTCTATAGAAATCATATATAGGTAGTTAATCAAGTTGTTTATAAACTGACAAAGGGAGCATCATATTAACATTATTACATAGACACTATAAAAGCTGCAAAAAAAACTATGATTAGAAACATTAAGGGTAAAGACTCTGGGAGGGTGGAGATATTCTGTCTGTTTATATAGTACTACGTCCTGAAACACTAACCAACAGGAGAGAGAGAGAGACAGAGACATAGTGGTACTACTATAGACCAGAGCCCTATTCCCTATATAGTGGTACTACTATAGACCAGAGCCATATTCCCTATATAGTGGTACTACTATAGACCAGAGTCCTATTCCCTATATAGGAGGCCCTATGCAGCCTGCTATAGGTAGAGGTAGTTGAGGCCCTACATGCAGCCTGCTAGGTAGAGGCAGTTGAGGCCCTGCAGCCTGCTATAGGTAGAGGCAGTTGAGGCCCTACATGCAGCCTGCTATAGGTAGAGGTAGTTGAGGCCCTACATGCAGCCTGCTATAGGTAGAGGCAGTTGAGGCCCTACATGCAGCCTGCTATAGGTAGAGGCAGTTGAGGCCCTACATGCAGCCTGCTATAGGTAGAGGCAGTTGAGGCCCTACATGCAGCCTGCTATAGGTAGAGGTAGTTGAGGCCCTACATGCAGCCTGCTAGGTAGAGGCAGTTGAGGCCCTACATGCAGCCTGCTATAGGTAGAGGCAGTTGAGGCCCTACATGCAGCCTGCTATAGGTAGAGGTAGTTGAGGCCCTACATGCAGCCTGCTATAGTTGAGGCCCTACATGCAGCCTGCTATAGGTAGAGGCAGTTGAGGCCCTACATGCAGCCTGCTATAGGTAGAGGCAGTTGAGGCCCTACATGCAGCCTGCTATAGGTAGAGGTAGTTGAGGCCCTACATGCAGCCTGCTATAGGTAGAGGCAGTTGAGGCCCTACATGCAGCCTGCTATAGGTAGAGGCAGTTGAGGCCCTACATGCAGCCTGCTATAGGTAGAGGTAGTTGAGGCCCTACATGCAGCTGTTTCTGTACAGCACTTTGATATATCAGCTGATGTAAGAAGGGCTTTATAAATACATTTGATTTAATTGATTAACCAGCAAACCACAGCATTCTACAGCGATAAGCCTTCCCATCTGGTTTTCACATAATGGGACTATCATTTGTTTTTCAACCGGACAGTGACCCAACACACATCCAGGCTGTGTAAGACCTATTGGACCAAGAAGGAGAGTGATGGAGTGCTGCATCAGATGACCTGGCCTCCACGATTACACAACCTCAACCCACTTGAGATGGTTTGGGATGAGTCGGACCGCAGAGTGAAGGAAAAGCAGCCAACAAGTGCTCAGCACAATGTGGGAACTCCTTCTAGACTGTTTGGAAAAAGCATTCCAGGTGAAGCTGGTTGAGAGAATGCCAAGAGTGTGTAAAGCTGTTATCAAGGCAAAGAGTGCACTACTTTAAAATACATACAGTTACAACCCAACACACCACAACTCACAGACTGTCCTTCGGTTGTTCCACTTCCTTTACAGTCATACTGACTGTGTTCTCACAGTGAAGCCGATTCTGTCAACACCAACGTTACCCTCACGTTCTTTTAATAAAGCTGTTGAAGTTGTGTAAGTCTCCTGGCCTTTAAGCTTGCTCAACAGATACATTTTTTCTTTTTTCACTTCTTTTTTTTTTGAGGGCACAGCAGCAGGTCTACAGGGAGAATCGGGAAAGAGATTTAACTCCTGGTTATCAATCTGGACGTGGACTTTTGTCCCAAAAATCTGAAGGTCTGTCCAGATTAGTTTATTACCTCCCTTTGCCTTGGACGTTCCTCCGTCCGTAACTACAACGGTCAATACTAAATCATTTAACTTCATATGGAGTGATAAACGTCATTATAGTAGAAAGGGGGTAATATGTAACACCCCAAGGTGAGGTCGGGTTGAACACTCTGGATTGTAAAAAAAAACCTCTTTAAGATGAAATGGAAACAAAACTATTTAACAAATAAGGGTGACATCTGGAATATAAATCGTCATTTAATATTCCAACAGATTAGTGGTCTAGAATTCTTACTCAAAAGCAACTTTAATGTTGGTAAAAATCCCTGTTAAAAGCTTGCTCACTTTCATAAACAACTTTAATGTTGGTAAAATCCCTGTTAAAAGCTTACTCACTTTCATAAACAACTTTGATGTTGGAAAATCCTCATGTTAAAACACTATTTTCTGGAACAACTTTGATGTTGGTAAAATACCTGTTAAAAGCTTTTGTTTTCATAAACAACTTTGTGTTGACAAAATCCCTGTTAAACTTACTCATTAATAAACAACTTTAATGTTGGTAAAATCCCTGTTAAAACAACACAATGTCACATTCAACTTTAATGTCCCTAAAAATGCTGTTAGAGCTGTCCTTTCATAAACAACTTTAATGTCCCTAAAGGTGCTGTTAAAGCTGTCCCTTTCAAAACAACTGTTAATGTCCCTAAAATCCCTGTTAAAAGCTGTCACTTTCATAAACAACTTTAATGTCCCTAAAGGTGCTGTTAAAGCTGTCCCATAAACAACTTTAAGCTGTCCCTAAAGGTGCTGTTAGAGCTGTCCCTAAAGGTGCTTTAGATGTTGGTCCCTAAAGATGCTGTTAAAGCTGTCCCTAAACAACTTTAATGTTGTCCCTAAAGTTGCTGTTAGAGCTTTCATAAACAAGTGCTGTTAACTGTCCCATGTAAAACACTATTTTCTGGAATAATCAAGAGCTGTCCCTAAAAAACAAGTCTTTTGTTTTTCCAGAGCTGTCCCAAAGCATTATCTGCTTAAACAATTCCCTGATTAATGACGTGCTGTTAGAGCTTCCCAGAATTCATGAGAACAACACAATGTTACATTCACTCCTGAGGGGTGCTGTTAGAGCTGTCCCTAAAGGTGCTGTTAGAGCTGTCCCTAAAGGTGCTGTTAGAGCTGTCCCTAAAGGTGCTGTTAGAGCTGTCCCTAAAGGTGCTGTTAGAGCTGTCCCTAAAGGTGCTGTTAGAGCTGTCCCTAAAGGTGCTGTTAGAGCTGTCCCTAAAGGTGCTGTTAGAGCTGTCCCTAAAGGTGCTGTTAGAGCTGTCCCTAAAGGTGCTGTTAGAGCTGTCCCTAAAGGTGCTGTTAGAGCTGTCCCTAAAGGTGCTGTTAGAGCTGTCCCTAAAGGTGTTGTTAGAGCTGTCCCTAAAGGTGCTGTTAGAGCTGTCCCTAAAGGTGTTGTTAGAGCTGTCCCTAAAGGTGCTGTTAGAGCTGTCCCTAAAGGTGCTGTTAGAGCTGTCCCTAAAGGTGCTGTTAGAGCTGTCCCTAAAGGTGCTGTTAGAGCTGTCCCTAAAGGTGTTGTTAGAGCTGTCCCTAAAGGTGCTGTTAGAGCTGTCCCTAAAGGTGCTGTTAGAGCTGTCCCTAAAGGTGCTGTTAGAGCTGTCCCTAAAGGTGCTGTTAGAGCTGTCCCTAAAGGTGCTGTTAGAGCTGTCCCTAAAGGTGTTGTTAGAGCTGTCCCTAAAGGTGCTGTTAGAGCTGTCCCTAAAGGTGTTGTTAGAGCTGTCCCTATAGGTGTTGTTAGAGCTGTCCCTAAAGGTGCTGTTAGAGCGGTCCCTAACAGTGCTGTTAGAGCGGTCCCTAAAAGGTGCTGTTAGAGCTGTCCCTAAAGGTGCTAGAAGATGTTGGAGTGAGTTAGAAGATGTTGGAGTGAGTCAGAAGATGTTGGAGTGAGTTAGAAGATGTTGGAGTGAGTCAGAAGATGTTGGAGTGAGTCAGATGATGTTGGAGTGAGTTAGAAGATGTTGGAGTGAGTTAGAAGATGTTGGAGTGAGTCAGAAGATGTTGGAGTGAGTCAGATGATGTTGGAGTGAGTCAGATGATGTTGGAGTGAGTCAGATGATGTTGGAGTGAGTCAGATGATGTTGGAGTGAGTCAGAAGATGTTGGAGTGAGTCAGATGATTTTGGAGTGAGTTGGAGTGAGTCAGATGATGTTGGAGTGAGTCAGAAGATGTTGGAGTGAGTCAGATGATGTTGGAGTGAGTCAGATGATGTTGGAGTGAGTCAGATGATGTTGGAGTGAGTCAGATGATGTTGGAGTGAGTCAGAATATGTTGGAGTGAGTCAGATGATGTTGGAGTGAGTCAGATGATGTTGGAGTGAGTCAGATGATGTTGGAGTCAGATGATGTTGGAGTGAGTCAGATGATGTTGGATATGTTGGAGTGAGTCAGATGATGTTGGAGTGAGTCAGATGATGTTGGAGTGAGTCAGATGATGTTGGAGTGAGTCAGATGATGTTGGAGTGAGTCAGATGATGTTGGAGTGAGTCCGAATATGTTGGAGTGAGTCAGATGATGTTGGAGTGAGTCAGAAGAAGTTGGAGTGAGTCAGAATATGTTGGAGTGAGTCAGATGATGTTGGAGTGAGTCTGAATATGTTGGAGTGAGTCAGATGATGTTGGAGTGAGTCCGAATATGTTGGAGTGAGTCCGAATATGTTAGAGTGAGTCCGATGATGTTGGAGTGAGTCCGAATATGTTGGAGTGAGTCAGATGATGTTGGAGTGAGTCAGATGATGTTGGAGTGAGTCCGATGATGTTGGAGTGAGTCAGATGATGTTGGAGTGAGTCAGATGATGTTGGAGTGAGTCCGATGATGTGATATTATGTGTTATTATGATCCAAATGATATGGACCTTGATTTAACTTCCATTGTTCATTTGTTTAACATTCATGGAAGATTCTTTATCCATAAAACGAAGTGGACGGAGAACAAACCCCTCTTCATATTATTTAAAATAGTATTTAAATATTATTTAGAAATGATGGGTAAATGTAAAAACAAAATGTATCTCGATATGTAAAACCCCGGTCTGTTAGGTTTATGTACTCTAGTTTGTTTATTTCTGTTTTTGTATTTGTTGTGTTCATAAATATGTCAAATAAAATATAAAGGCCTACAGGGCAGATTAAATGTCCACTTCACAGTCAATCCAGCAGAGGGCGCTCTATCATTGTCAATGTTTATCCTAATTACTTGGGGACGGATCGAACGTTAACCGTCTTAATTGGCGGGTGTCAATTAACAAATGAGCAAAAAACATTAGCATACCTAATTAGACTATCAATAATCGGTTCCTCTGTTAATATTAGGCTTCGCCCACTATTTTTTTCCCCCTCCCAAGTGTTTAGTATGTTTATGTTTTCCGCCGAACTAGCAGTTTGAATCGTCTCAGTTGAACTGCTGTGCCAGCTGTAGCTCTGTCTATTTCCATCTCATGAGTCACTCATTCTCAACTTCCAGCAGCAGTTCCAACTCCTCACACTACTCCGCTTCCTGATACCTGACGTCACACGGTCACAGCAAGGGGTTGTCCGCTGGTGTGTTCTGGACAGCAACAGTTTCCCTTTAACACAGAGAGAGAGAGCGTCAAGCGGGGAGGAACAAGTCGCCGCGTTTTTTTTCCTTCTTTATTTTAAAAATGGAAGTTTAGGACAAGGGGGAATATATCCGCAGGGACACAGCTCTACACCGCGACTGACAGCAGAGAAACGTTAACCCCAGCCGGCTGAGGAAAAGACATGGCCATTATAACCTGCCGAGTGCAGTATTTGGAGGACTCCAACCCTTTCGTCTGTACCAACTTCCCGGAGCCACGGAGACCGCCGCCCTATGATCTGGACGAAAACATCGCCTTGATTGAGCAGATAGCCGGGGTTCACAAACTCCTGGAGGCACCGCTGAAGGTAAGTTTGAAATTGGACAGCCTCGTCGTCTTTTCTAAAATAACTTTGTGCGTTCGGAAAATATGCTGAAAGCAGCCGAACTACACAGGTGTGATTCCCCCATGGTGATTGACTGGCTGACGTCCACGGTCATGTCATCCACAAGACGGGGTATCCTTGTCAAAAGGAGCCGACCGGTACTTGATTGACAGTCCAGTTGCATATTTCAAAAAAGGACGCTTTTCTAAATGAATAACTTACCTCGGGAAAGTTATCTAGACGTAAACATGCAGGTGAATAGATGGTTGATCAAGGACTGTTTCATTCTCTAGTCTGTTGAGTAAAACATATTGAGCTAAAATGCTTTGTTAACCCCCTTCCACCCCTCTGTGTTAACCCCCTCCAACCCCTCTGTGTTAACCCCCTCCAACCCCTCTGTGTTAACCCTCTTCCACCCCCTCTGTGTTACCCCTCTGTGTTAACCCCCTTCCACCCCCTCTGTGTTAACCCCCTTCCACCCCCTCTGTGTTAACCCCTTCCACCCCCTCTGTGTTAACCCCTCCACCCCCTCTGTGTTAACCCCCTTCCAACCCCTCTGTGTTAACCCCCTTCCAACCCCTCTGTGTTAACCCCCCCTCTGTGTTAACCCCCTTCCACCCCTCTGTGTTAACCCCCTTCCACCCCCTCTGTGTTAACCCCCTTCCACCCCTCTGTGTTAACCCCCTTCCACCCCTCTGTGTTAACCCCTTCCACCCCTCTGTGTTAACCCCCTTCCAACCCCTCTGTGTTAACCCCCTTCCAACCCCTCTGTGTTAACCCCTTCCAACCCCTCTGTGTTAACCCCTCCAACCCCTCTGTGTTAACCCCTTCCAACCCCTCTGTGTTAACCCCCTCCAACCCCTCTGTGTTAACCCCTTCCACCCCCTCTGTGTTAACCCCTCTGTGTTAACCCCCTTCAACCCCTCTGTGTTAACCCCTTCCAACCCCTCTGTGTTAACCCCTTCCAACCCCTCTGTGTTAACCCCTCCAACCCCTCTGTGTTAACCCCTCCAACCCCTCTGTGTTAACCCCCTCCAACCCCTCTGTGTTAACCCCTCCAACCCCTCTGTGTTAACCCCTTCCAACCCCTCTGTGTTAACCCCCTTCCAACCCCTCTGTGTTAACCCCTTCCAACCCCTCTGCGTTAACCCCCTTCCAACCCCTCTGCGTTAACCCCCTTCCAACCCCTCTGCGTTAACCCCTTCCAACCCCTCTGCGTTAACCCCCTTCCACCCCCTCTGTGTTACCCCTCTGTGTTAACCCCTTCCACCCCTCTGTGTTAACCCCTTCCACCCCTCTGTGTTAACCCCCTTCCACCCCTCTGTGTTAACCCCCTTCCAACCCCTCTGTGTTAACCCCTTCCAACCCCTCTGTGTTAACCCCCTTCCAACCCCTCTGTGTTAACCCCCTCCAACCCCTCTGTGTTAACCCCTTCCAACCCCTCTGTGTTAACCCCTCCAACCCCTCTGTGTTAACCCCCTTCCACCCCCTCTGTGTTAACCCCTCTGTGTTAACCCCTTCCAACCCCTCTGTGTTAACCCCTTCCAACCCCTCTGTGTTAACCCCCTTCCAACCCCTCTGTGTTAACCCCTCCAACCCCTCTGTGTTAACCCCCTCCAACCCCTCTGTGTTAACCCCTCCAACCCCTCTGTGTTAACCCCTCCAACCCCTCTGTGTTAACCCCCTTCCAACCCCTCTGTGTTAACCCCCTTCCAACCCCTCTGTGTTAACCCCCTTCCAACCCCTCTGCGTTAACCCCTTCCAACCCCTCTGCGTTAACCCCTTCCAACCCCTCTGCGTTAACCCCCTTCCAACCCCTCTGCGTTAACCCCCTTCCAACCCCTCTGCGTTAACCCCCTTCCAACCCCTCTGCGTTAACCCCCTTCCAACCCCTCTGCGTTAACCCCCTTCCAACCCCTCTGCGTTAACCCCTTCCAACCCCTCTGCGTTAACCCCTTCCAACCCCTCTGCGTTAACCCCCTTCCAACCCCTCTGCGTTAACCCCTTCCAACCCCTCTCCAACCCCCCTCTGCGTTAACCCCTTCCAACCCCTCTGCGTTAACCCCCGTCCAACCCCTCTGCGTTAACCCTCGTCCAACCCCTCTGCGTTAACCCTCGTCCAACCCCTCTGCGTTAACCCTCGTCCAACCCCTCTGCGTTAACCCCCTTCCAACCCCTCTGCGTTAACCCCCTTCCAACCCATCACAACCCTGTATTTCTCCATGATTAAAAACTAGAGACTACTTGTCTCCTTTAAAAACATTCCTTTACAAATCAGCCTAATCACTCCCTTGCCCCGGGGTGAGTCCCGTCAGATCCCAAATGGCACCCTATTCCCTTCATCTACCCTAAGGGCTCTTGGTCAACAATAGTGCACTATGTAGGCAATAGGGTGCCATTTGGGATGTAAACAGATACTTCCCGGGCTGTTAGAGAGATAGCATGGAAATGTCCATAATGTCTAAACCTGTCTTGTATCAGATTGATGAGGCTAACAGTTATTTCAACGTTGGAGGACTAAACAACCAGAAGTTTATTTTTTTCTATGTTCCTTATAGTTTTTGTTGTTGTGGGAATTGTGTTTTTATTATCTCAACATAATAACCCGGATGTTTTTTTCCCCTCTGTTCTTCGTTTTAGTTTGTTAGTATATTATGGGAAAATGTTTTCTGTTCCAGTCGGTGTTTTGATACCCTCTGACCCCCCAGTCGGTGTTTTGATACCCTCTGACCCCCCCCAGTCGGTGTTTTGATACCCTCTGACCCCCCAGTCGGTGTTTTGATACCCTCTGACCCCCCCAGTCGGTGTTTTGATACCCTCTGACCCCCCCAGTCGGTGTTTTGATACCCTCTGACCCCCCCAGTCGGTGTTTTGATACCCTCTGACCCCCCAGTCGGTGTTTTGATACCCTCTGACCCCTCCCAGTCGGTGTTTTGATACCCTCTGACCCCTCCCAGTCGGTGTTTTGATACCCTCTGACCCCTCCCAGTCGGTGTTTTGATACCCTCTGACCCCCCCAGCCGGTGTTTTGATACCCTCTGACCCCCCCAGCCGGTGTTTTGATACCCTCTGACCCCCCAGCCGGTGTTTTGATACCCTCTGACCCCCCCAGCCGGTGTTTTGATACCCTCTGACCCCCCACAGCCGGTGTTTTGATACCCTCTGACTCCCCCAGTCGGTGTTTTGATACCCTCTGACTCCTCCCAGTCGGTGTTTTGATACCCTCTGACCCCCTCCCAGTCGGTGTTTTGATACCCTCTGACCCCCTCCCAGTCGGTGTTTTGATACCCTCTGACCCCTCCCAGTCGGTGTTTTGATACCCTCTGACCCCCCAGTCGGTGTTTTGATACCCTCTGACCCCCCAGTCGGTGTTTTGATACCCTCTGACCCCCTCCCAGTCGGTGTTTTGATACCCTCTGACCTCCCTCCCAGTCGGTGTTTTGATACCCTCTGACCCCCCAGTCGGTGTTTTGATACCCTCTGACCCCCCCAGTCGGTGTTTTGATACCCTCTGACCCCCCCAGTCGGTGTTTTGATACCCTCTGACCCCCCACAGCCGGTGTTTTGATACCCTCTGACCCCCCACAGCCGGTGTTTTGATACCCTCTGACCCCTCCCAGTCGGTGTTTTGATACCCTCTGACCCCCTCCCAGTCGGTGTTTTGATACCCTCTGACCCCCTCCCAGTCGGTGTTTTGATACCCTCTGACCCCCTCCCAGTCGGTGTTTTGATACCCTCTGACCCCCTCCCAGTCGGTGTTTTGATACCCTCTGACCCCCTCCCAGTCGGTGTTTTGATACCCTCTGACCCCCACAGCCGGTGTTTTGATACCCTCTGACCCCCCCAGCCGGTGTTTTGATACCCTCTGACCCCTCCCAGTCGGTGTTTTGATACCCTCTGACCCCTCCCAGTCGGTGTTTTGATACCCTCTGACCCCCTCCCAGTCGGTGTTTTGATACCCTCTGACCTCCCTCCCAGTCGGTGTTTTGATACCCTCTGACCCCCCCAGTCGGTGTTTTGATACCCTCTGACCCCCAGTCGGTGTTTTGATACCCTCTGACCCCCCACAGCCGGTGTTTTGATACCCTCTGACCCCCCACAGCCGGTGTTTTGATACCCTCTGACCCCCACAGCCGGTGTTTTGATACCCTCTGACCCCTCCCAGTCGGTGTTTTGATACCCTCTGACCCCTCCCAGTCGGTGTTTTGATACCCTCTGACCCCCTCCCAGTCGGTGTTTTGATACCCTCTGACCCCCTCCCAGTCGGTGTTTTGATACCCTCTGACCCCCTCCCAGTCGGTGTTTTGATACCCTCTGACCCCCCCACAGCCGGTGTTTTGATACCCTCTGACCCCCCACAGCCGGTGTTTTGATACCCTCTGACCCCCACAGCCGGTGTTTTGATACCCTCTGACCCCCCCAGTCGGTGTTTTGATACCCTCTGACCCCTCCCAGTCGGTGTTTTGATACCCTCTGACCCCCCTCCCAGTCGGTGTTTTGATACCCTCTGACCTCCCTCCCAGTCGGTGTTTTGATACCCTCTGACCCCCCAGTCGGTGTTTTGATACCCTCTGACCCCCCCTAGTCGGTCGTTTTGATACCCTCTGACCCCCCACAGCCTGTGTTTTGATACCCTCTGACCCCCACAGCCGGTGTTTTGATACCCTCTGACCCCCACAGCCGGTGTTTTGATACCCTCTGACCCCTCCCAGTCGGTGTTTTGATACCCTCTGACCCCCTCCCAGTCGGTGTTTTGATACCCTCTGACCCCCCCCAGTCGGTGTTTTGATACCCTCTGACCCCCCCAGTCGGTGTTTTGATACCCTCTGACCCCCCAGTCGGTGTTTTGATACCCTCTGACCCCCAAGTCGGTGTTTTGATACCCTCTGACCCCCCCAGTCGGTGTTTTGATACCCTCTGACCCCCCAGTCGGTGTTTTGACATCCCCTGACCCCCACCCCCCCCTGTATGTACCAGCCCTATATGCACCAGTCTTATATGCACCAGTCTGGTACCAGACCTATATGCACCAGTCTGGTACCAGCCCTATATGCACCAGTCTGGTTACCAGCCCTATATGTACCAGCCTTTTATGCACCAATTTGGAAAGGAACACACCTGTGTATAGAAGGTCCCACAGTTAACAGTTCATGTCAGAGCAAAAACCAAGCCATGAGGTGGAAGGAATTGTCCGTAGAGCTCAGAGACAGGATGGTGGCGAGGCACAGATCTGGGGAAGGGTACCAAAACATTTCTGCAGCATTGAAGGTTCCCAAGAACACAGTGACCAAGACTCTTCCTAGAGCTGGCTGTTCGGCCAATCTGGACAATCTGGGGAGAAGGGCCTTGGTCAGGGAGACGACCAAGAACCGGATGGTCACTTTGACAGAGCTCAGAATTCCTCTGTGGAGATAGGAGAACCTTCTAGAAGGATAACCATCTCTGCAGCACTCCAATCAGGCTTTTATGGTAGAGTGGCCAGAAATAGAAGCCACTCCTCAGTAAAATGCCCATGACAGCCCACTTTGAATTTGCTAAAAGGCACCTAAAGGACTCTCAGAACGTTCAGGACCTCAGACTGGGTCAAGAGGTTCACCTTCCAACAGGACAACGGAGAAACGCAAAGCCAAGACAACGCAGGAGTGGCTTTGGGACAAATCTCTGAATGTGCTTGAGTGGCCCAGCCAGAGCCCGGACTCATTGTACCTAAACTATATGTGTTAACATGTGAGCAGGGCCCAGCTGTCAGAGACCTTGGTCTCAGTCTGTGTTCCTTGTTGAAATAAAGGTATAATATTTGAATCCGATCTAACATCTCTGGGGAGACCTAAAAATAGCTGTGCAGCGACGCTCCCCATCCAACCTGACAGAGCTTGAGAGGATCTGCTGAGAAGAATAGGAGAAACTCTCCAAATACAGGTGTACCAAGCTTGTAGAGTCGTAACCAAGAAGACTGGAGGCTGTAATCGTTGCCAAAGGTGCTTTGAAAAAGCACTGAGTAAAGGATCTGAATACTTAAATGTGATGTTTTGTATTTTTAGTAAATTAGCTAAACTTTCTAAATGTATTTTGGCTTTATGGGGTATTGTGATGTCATCAGGGGTTATTGTGATGTCATTAGGGGTTATTGTGATGTCATTAGGGGTTATTGTGATGTCATTAGGGGTTATTGTGATGTCATTAGGGTGATGTCATTAGGGGGTATTGTGATGTCATTAGGGGTATTGTGTATAGATTGAGAGGGGGTTGGTGGTTTTATTCATTTTTAGAATAAGGCTGTAACGTAACAATGTGGAAAATGTCAAGGGGTCTGAATACTTTCTGAATGCACTGTAGTGCACTAACTTTACAGACGTATTGCACTATATAGGGAGTAGGTTGCTATTTGGGACACAACAAGGCATGGGAAGCCAAAGGCACTGCTGGAATAGTGTGGATGGTATTATAATAGTGTAATATATTCTGGTGAGATCAGGTATTAGAATGCTGCTTCCTCATAGTTCTAGTCTGGTCCCAGATCAGCTATTAGAATGCTGCTTCCTCCTAGTTCTAGCCTGGTCCCAGATCAGGTATTAGAATGCTGCTTCCTCCGAGTTCTAGTCTGGTCCCAGATCAGGTATTAGAATGCTGCTTCTTCCTAGTTCTAGCTTGTTCCCAGATCAGGTATTAGTATGCTGCTTCCTCATAGTTCTAGCCTGTTCCCAGATCAGGTATTAGCATGCTGCTTCCTCCGTGTTCTAGTCTGGTCCCAGATCAGGTATTAGAATGCTGCTTCCTTCTAGTTTTAGCCTGGTCCCAGATCAGGTATTAGAATCAGGTTGTACTCTTGCGAACTCCGTTACTGGCATTGAAGTAACAGTTGCTGAAGGAGTTGAGAGAGCAGAAACAGACCCAGGCTAGCTTCCTCCCTCCTCAAGCTGAAAGAGCAGAAACAGACCCAGGCTAGCTTCCTCCCTCCTCAAGCTGAAAGAGCAGAAACAGACCCAGGCTAGCTTCCTCCCTCCTCAAGCTGAAGGAGTTGAGAGAGCAGAAACGGACCCAGGCTAGCTTCCTCCCCCCTCAAGCTGAAGGAGTTGAGAGAGCAGAAACAGACCCAGGCTAGCTTCCTCCCTCCTCAAGCTGAAGGAGCAGAAACAGACCCAGGCTAGCTTCCTCCCCTCCTCAAGCTGAAGGAGTTTAGAGAGCAGAAACAGACCCAGGCTAGCTTCCTCCCTCCTCAAGCTGAAGGAGTTGAGAGAGCAGAAACGGACCCAGGCTAGCTTCCTCCCCCCTCAAGCTGAAGGAGTTGAGAGAGCAGAAACAGACCCAGGCTAGCTTCCTCCCTCCTCAAGCTGAAGGAGCAGAAAGAGAAACCCAGGCTAGCTTCCTCCCCCTCAAGCTGAAGGAGTTGAGAGAGCAGAAACAGACCCAGGCTAGCTTCCTCCCTCCTCAAGCTGAAGGAGTTGACAGAGCAGAAACAGACCCAGGCTAGCTTCCTCCCTCCTCAAGCTGAAGGAGTTGACAGAGCAGAAACAGAACTAGGCTAGCTTCCTCCCTCCTCAAGCTGAAGGAGCAGAAACAGGCCCAGGCTAGCTTCCTCCCCCCTCAAGCTGAAGGAGCAGAAACAGACCCAGGCTAGCTTCCTCCCTCCTCAAGCTGAAGGAGTTGAGAGAGCAGAAACGGACCCAGGCTAGCTTCCTCCCTCCTCAAGCTGAAAGAGCAGAAACGGACCCAGGGTAGCTTCCTCCCCCTTCAAGCTGAAAGAGCAGAAACAGACCCAGGCTAGCTTCCTCCCTCGTCAAGCTGAAGGAGTTGAGAGAGCAGAAACAGACCCAGGCTAGCTTCCTCCCTCCTCAAGCTGAAAGAGCAGAAACAGACCCAGGCTAGCTTCCTCCCTCCTCAAGCTGAAAGAGCAGAAACAGACCCAGGCTAGCTTCCTCCCTCCTCAAGCTGAAAGAGCAGAAACAGACCCAGGCTAGCTTCCTCCCTCCTCAAGCTGAAAGAGCAGAAACAGACCCAGGCTAGCTTCCTCCCCCTCAAGCTGAAAGAGCAGAAACAGACCCAGGCTAGCTTCCTCCCTCCTCAAGCTGAAGGAGTTGAGAGAGCAGAAACGGACCCAGGCTAGCTTCCTCCCCCTCAAGCTGAAGGAGCAGAAACAGACCCAGGCTAGCTTCCTCCCTCCTCAAGCTGAAGGAGCAGAAACAGACCCAGGCTAGCTTCCTCCCTCCTCAAGCTGAAGGAGTTGAGAGAGCAGAAACGGACCCAGGCTAGCTTCCTCCCCCCTCAAGCTGAAGGAGTTGAGAGAGCAGAAACAGACCCAGGCTAGCTTCCTCCCTCCTCAAGCTGAAGGAGCAGAAACAGGCCCAGGCTAGCTTCCTCCCTCCTCAAGCTGAAGGAGTTGACAGAGCAGAAACAGACCCAGGCTAGCTTCCTCCCTCCTCAAGCTGAAGGAGCAGAAACAGACCCAGGCTAGCTTCCTCCCTCCTCAAGCTGAAGGAGTTGACAGAGCAGAAACAGACCCAGGCTAGCTTCCTCCCTCCTCAAGCTGAAGGAGTTGACAGAGCAGAAACAGGCCCAGGCTAGCTTCCTCCCCCCTCAAGCTGAAGGAGCAGAAACAGACCCAGGCTAGCTTCCTCCCTCCTCAAGCTGAAGGAGTTGAGAGAGCAGAAACAGACCCAGGCTAGCTTCCTCCCTCCTCAAGCTGAGAGCAGAAACAGACCCAGGCTAGCTTCCTCCCTCCTCAAGCTGAATTAGCAGAAACAGACCCAGGCTAGCTTCCTCCCCCCTCAAGCTGAAGGAGCAGAAACAGGCCCAGGCTAGCTTCCTCCCTCCTCAAGCTGAAGGAGTTGACAGAGCAGAAACAGACCCAGGCTAGCTTCCTCCCTCTTCAAGCTGAAGGAGTTGAGAGAGCAGAAACAGACCCAGGCTAGCTTCCTCCCCCCTCAAGCTGAAGGAGCAGAAACAGACCCAGGCTAGCTTCCTCCCTCCTCAAGCTGAAGGAGCAGAAACAGACCCAGGCTAGCTTCCTCCCCCTCAAGCTGAAGGAGCAGAAACAGACCCAGGCTAGCTTCCTCCCCCTCAAGCTGAAGGAGCAGAAACGGGCCCAGGCTAGCTTCCTCCCTCCTCAAGCTGAATTGAGCAGAAACAGACCCAGGCTAGCTTCCTCCCCCTCAAGCTGAAGGAGCAGAAACAGGCCCAGGCTAGCTTCCTCCCTCCTCAAGCTGAAGGAGTTGACAGAGCAGAAACAGACCCAGGCTAGCTTCCTCCCTCCTCAAGCTGAAGGAGTTGAGAGAGCAGAAACAGACCCAGGCTAGCTTCCTCCCCCTCAAGCTGAAGGAGCAGAAACAGACCCAGGCTAGCTTCCTCCCTCAAGCTGAAGGAGCAGAAACAGACCCAGGCTAGCTTCCTCCCCCTCAAGCTGAAGGAGTTGAGAGAGCAGAAACAGACCCAGGCTAGCTTCCTCCCTCCTCAAGCTGAAGGAGCAGAAACAGACCCAGGCTAGCTTCCTCCCCCTCAAGCTGAAGGAGCAGAAAAACAGACCCAGGCTAGCTTCCTCCCCCTCAAGCTGAAGGAGCAGAAACAGGCCCAGGCTAGCTTCCTCCCTCCTCAAGCTGAATTAGCAGAAACAGACCCAGGCTAGCTTCCTCCCCCTCAAGCTGAAGGAGCAGAAACAGGCCCAGGCTAGCTTCCTCCCTCCTCAAGCTGAAGGAGTTGACAGAGCAGAAACAGACCCAGGCTAGCTTCCTCCCCCTCAAGCTGAAGGAGTTGAGAGAGCAGAAACAGACCCAGGCTAGCTTCCTCCCTCAAGCTGAAGGAGCAGAAACAGACCCAGGCTAGCTTCCTCCCTCCCTCAAGCTGAAGGAGCAGAAACAGACCCAGGCTAGCTTCCTCCCCCCTCAAGCTGAAGGAGCAGAAACGGGCCCAGGCTAGCTTCCTCCCTCCTCAAGCTGAAGGAGTTGAGAGAGCAGAAACAGACCCAGGTTAGCTTCCTCCCCCCTCATACATGGTGCTTACTGGAGCTCAGTTCCTTCTGCAGTGTTTGGATACCTGGTTAATTGTGGTATGCTTGATTTGTATTTTTCTTCCTTTGGTTGGCATTGTTGTCATTCTGTCAAGACAATCTGGATTGGTTGGCATTTAAAGGTTGTGAGGCTGCATACTTTAATGTGATCATGTCTGTGGGAAGTATGTAACCTACTGTACATGTCTACAGTTTAGACACATCTACTCATTCAAGGGTTTTTCTTTGTTTTTACTATTTTCTACATTGTAGAATAATAGTGAAGACATCAACCTTAGAAATAACACATATGGAATCATGTAGTAACCAAAAAAGTGTTAAACAAATCTAAATATAAAATATCTTTGAGATTCTTCAAAGTAGCCACCCTTTGCCTTTGCTTGCTCTTGGCACTCTCAACCAGCTTCACCTGGAATGCTTTTTCAACAGTCTTGAAGGAGTTACCACATTATGCTGAGCACTTGTTGGCTGCTTTTCCTTCACTCTGTGGTCCGACTCATCCCAAACCATCTCGATTGGGTTTAGGTTGGGTGATTTGTGGAGGCCAGGTCATCTCCATCACTCTCCTTCTTGGTCAAATAGCCCTTACACAGCCTGGAGTTGTGTTGGGTCAGTGTTGGGTCATTGTCCTGTTGAAAAACAAATGATAGTCCCACTAAACCCAAAGCAAGTTCTTGGCCCAAGCAAGTCTCTTCTTCTTATTGATGTCCTTTAGTAGTGGGTTTCTCTGCAGTAATTCGACCATGAGGGCCTGATTCACGCAGTCTGTAGAAAGCAGGTAGCTAATGCCTGTATATTCCATAGAAAGTGAAGGGCCGTTGTATCCTGACTCAGAACAACAGCTCGGGGGGGCTCAGCAGCAATGCCTGTGTAATCAAGCTGATGACATCATCAAGGAGCAGACCCAATATTTTAACCTCTGAGTTAGATGGAAGATGGACTCTTTCTATGTTAGAACAATGATACCAATGTTAAGATATCAAAAAAGCCTCCCGAGTGGCGCAGTGGTCTAAGACACTGCGTCGCAGTGCTAGCTTTGCCACTAGAGATTCTGGGTTCGAGTCCAGGCTCTGTCGCAGCCGGCCGCGACCGGGAGACCCACCGGGCGGTGCAAGCGTCGTCCGGGTCAGGGGAGGGTTCGACCGGCAGGGATATTCTTGTCCCATCGCTCACTAGCGACTCCTGTGGCGGGCCGGGTGTAGTGCATGCTGACCAGGTTGTTTCCTCCGACACATCGGTGCGGCTGGCTTCTCGGATTAAAGTGGTCATTGTGTCAAGGAGCAGTGCGGCTTGGTTGGGTTTCGGAGGACGTACGGCTCTCGACCTTCGCCTCTCCCGAGTCCTTACGGGAGTTGCAGCGATGAGACAAGACTGTAACCACCAATTGGAGGTTAAAAAAACAAGTCCTAAAATATGAAAATAAAGTCTCCTTTTTTTAATGTTGTTGTTTACTGTTTACTGTTGTTGACTGTTTATGCCTGTTTGTGTAAATATTTCACTACACCCACCCCCTGACAAGGCTGTCCCTGTCTTTGTTCCACCCCAGTTGGAAGAGTGTGCTCTGCAGATGGCCCCCAATGGGAACTATCTGGACCTGGACCTGTCTCTGGGGGAACAGAAAGATGATGTGGAACAGCTCTATGACGACGTGGGGTAAGGACACCTCTCCTCCTCTCCCTTCCTCCTTCTGGTTGACTTTTCCTTCACTGAGCTCCTCTCTTTTCCTTCTACTGGTTGACCTTTCCTTCACTGAGCTCCTCCTTCTGGTTGACCTTTCCTTCACTGAGCTCCTCCTCTCCTTTCCTTCTCTCCTCTCTCTTTGACCTTTCCTTCACTGAGCTCTCTCCTTTCCTTTCCTTCACTCTCCTCTCTTTGAACTTTCCTTCACTGAACTCCTCCTCTCATTTCATTCTCTCCTCTCTTTGAACTTTCCATCACTGAGCTCCTTCTCTCCTCTCTTTGACCTTTCCTTCACTGATCTCCTTCTCTCCTCTCTTTGACCTTTCCTTCACTGAGACTTCTCCTCTCCTCTTTTCCTTCTCTCCTCTCTTTGACCTTTCCTTCACTGAGCTCCTTCCCTTTCACTTCTTTCATTCAGGGTGAACTATGAGTTCTACAGCAACATGAAGACACAGTCAGGGCTGAACTATTTCCTTCTCTCCTCTCTTTGACCTTCTACAGCAACCCCTGAAGACACATTCAGGGTGAACTATGAGTTCTACAGCAACATGAAGACACAGTCAGGGTGAACTATGAGTTCTACAGCAACATGAAGACACAGTCAGGGTGAACTATGAGTTCTACAGCAACATGAAGACACAGTCAGGGTGAACTATGAGTTCTACAGCAACATGAAGACACAGTCAGGGTGAACTATGAGTTCTACAGCAACATGAAGACACAGTCAGGGTGAACTATGAGTTCTACAGCTACATGAAGACACAGTCAGGGTGAACTATGAGTTCTACAGCAACATGAAGACACAGTCAGGGTGAACTATGAGTTCTACAGCAACATGAAGACACAGTCAGGGTGAACTATGAGTTCTACAGCAACATGAAGACACAGTCAGGGTGAACTATGAGTTCTACAGCAACATGAAGACACAGTCAGGGTGAACTATGAGTTCTACAGCAACATGAAGACACAGTCAGGGTGAACTATGAGTTCTACAGCAACATGAAGACACAGTCAGGGTGAACTATGAGTTCTACAGCAACATGAAGACACAGTCAGGGTGAACTATGAGTTCTACAGCAACATGACAGGATCAGGGTTCCTCGTCATTGATGCTACAGTATCTCTGTCTGTCTTCTGTCCAAGCTGAGTTTCCAGCTGAGTTTAACAGGGCTTGTCCGTGTTGCAAGATGAAGTGAGTCATTTTACTGAGATAGGAAATGTCACTGACTGGAGAGATGCCACGTAGGAGTTAGGTAGAGAGAGGGACTTCACTGATGAAGGCATTGTTAGTTTTAGGTGTGAAATGCAGAATGATTGGACCAGTTCCTGTCCAAGTTGTGTTTCTACTGTGCTTCAGTAGTAATCCAGCATTCTATCCACCAGTCTCCATCTCTGTGTGGGATGTTCTAGAGCTGTGTGGGGCGTTCTAGAGCTGTGTGGGGCGTTCTAGAGCTGTGTGGGGCGTTCTAGAGCTGTGTGGGGCGTTCTAGAGCTGTGTGGGGCGTTCTAGAGCTGTGTAGGGCGTTCTAGAGCTGTTTAGGGCATTCTATCCACCAGTCTCCTCTGTGTGGGATGTTCTAGAGCTGTGTGGGATGTTCTAGAGCTGTGTGGGGCGTTCTAGAGCTGTTTAGGGCATTCTATCCACCAGTCTCCTTCTCTGTGTGGGGCGTTCTAGAGCTGTGTGGGGCGTTCTAGAGCTGTGTAGGGCGTTCTAGAGCTGTTTAGGGCATTCTATCCACCAGTCTCCTTCTCTGTGTGGGATGTTCTAGAGCTGTGTGGGATGTTCTAGAGCTGTGTGGGATGTTCTAGAGCTGTGTGGGATGTTCTAGAGCTGTGTGGGATGTTCTAGAGCTGTGTGGGGCGTTCTAGAGCTGTGTGGGGCGTTCTAGAGCTGTTTAGGGCATTCTATCCACCAGTCTCCTTCTCTGTGTGGGATGTTCTAGAGCTGTGTGGGGCGTTCTAGAGCTGTTTAGGGCATTCTATCCACCAGTCTCCTTCTCTGTGTGGGATGTTCTAGAGCTGTGTGGGATGTTCTAGAGCTGTGTGGGGCGTTCTAGAGCTGTTTAGGGCATTCTATCCACCAGTCTCCTTCTCTGTGTGGGATGTTCTAGAGCTGTGTGGGGCGTTCTAGAGCTGTGTGGGGCGTTCTAGAGCTGTGTGGGGCGCTCTAGAGCTGTGTGGGGCGTTCTATCCACCAGTCTCCTTCTCTGTGTGGGATGTTCTAGAGCTGTGTGGGATGTTCTAGAGCTGTGTGGGATGTTCTAGAGCTGTGTAGGATGTTCTAAAGCTGTGTGGGATGTTCTAGAGCTGTGTGGGATGTTCTAGAGCTGTGTGGGATGTTCTAGAGCTGTGTGGGATGTTCTAGAGCTGTGTGGGATGTTCTAGAGCTGTGTGGGATGTTCTAGAGCTGTGTGGGATGTTCTAGAGCTGTGTGGGGCGTTCTAGAGCTGTGTGGGGAGTTCTATCCACCAGTCTCCTTCTCTGTGTGGGATGTTCTAGAGCTGTGTAGGGCGTTCTAGAGCTGTGTGGGACGTTCTAGAGCTGTGTGGGGCGTTCTATCCACCAGTCTCCTTCTCTGTGTGGGATGTTCTAGAGCTGTGTGGGGCATTCTAGAGCTATGTGGGGCGTTCTAGAGCTGTGTGGGGCGTTCTAGAGCTGTGTGGGGCGTTCTAGAGCTGTGTGGGGCGTTCTAGAGCTGTGTGGGGCGTTCTAGAGCTGTGTGGGGCGTTCTATCCACCAGTCTCCTTCTCTGTGTGGGGCGTTCTAGAGCTGTGTGGGGCGTTCTAGAGCTGTGTGGGGCGTTCTAGAGCTGTGTGGGGCGTTCTAGAGCTGTGTGGGGCGTTCTAGAGCTGTGTGGGATGTTCACTGTGTTCTGTGCTTCAGTCTCCCTCTCTGTTGCTCATGTCCAGGCGGGTGTGTCAGTCATCATGTCCCTGTGAAGTGGCCCTCTAAATCTCTTGCCACTCTCCTCACCTCTCAATCAGCTAGAGGAAACGCAGAAGGAGAAGGAAGGGGCAGAAACACACACATACACGCAGACAGAAGTATGGCCACGTGAAAACACACACTCCACCAGCTAGTTGCTCGAGTGGAAAGGTGTCAAGTTCCAACAGACAACAGTATTATTGTTAATGACAACCTAGTCCTCTTTAAACTCACAGGATGAAAATAGTCTGGGGGGGGTGTGAAAAATACCTTATCTAGAACACAGGTAGATGTGATTACCACACAGAACCATTCTGGAGGACTAAAGACCTTTCTAGAACACAGGTAGATGTGATTACCACACAGAACCCGTCTGGAGGACTAAAGACCTTTCTAGAACACAGGTAGATGTGATTACTACACAGAACCCGTCTGGAGGACTAAAGACCTTTGTAGAACACAGGTAGATGTGATTACTACACAGAACCCGTCTGGAGGACTAAAGACCTTTCTAGAACACAGGTAGATGTGATTACCACACAGAACCCGTCTGGAGGACTAAAGACCTTTCTAGAACACAGGTTGATGTGATTACCACACAGAACCCGTCTGGAGGACTAAAGACAATAAACCGAAGGTCTCCTTCGATAGGCCAGGCTTTATCTCCCTTATAATGCTTTGTTACAGGTCAGATGCTGGTACATGACTCCTTGTAGAAATAGATTTTAGGACGGCTGGGGATCTACGAGTCTGTCGGTGGGATGAGACTGGGGGACCTACGAGTCTGTCGGTGGGATGAGACTGGGGGACCTACGAGTCTGTCGGTGGGATGAGACTGGGGGACCTACGAGTCTGTCGGTGGGATGAGACTGGGGGACCTAAGAGTCTGTCGGTGGGTTGAGACTGGGGGATCTACGAGTCTGTCGGTGCGATGAGATGGGGGACATACGAGACTGGGGGACATACAAGTCTGTCGGTGGGTTGAGACTGGGGGACATACGAGTCTGTCGGTGGGTTGAGACTGGGGGACATACGAGTCTGTCGGTGGGTTGAGACTGGGGGACATATGAGTCTGTCGGTGGGTTGAGACTGGGGGACATACGAGTCTGTCGGTGGGATGAGATGGGGGACATACGAGACTGGGGGACCTACGAGTCTGTCGGTGGGATGAGACTGGGGGACCTACGAGTCTGTCGGTGGGATGAGACTGGGGGACCTACGAGTCTGTCGGTGGGATGAGACTGGGGGACCTACGAGTCTGTCGGTGGGATGAGACTGGGGGACCTACGAGTCTGTCGGTGGGATGAGACTGGGGGACCTACGAGTCTGTCGGTGGGATGAGACTGGGGGACCTACGAGTCTGTCGGTGGGATGAGACTGGGGGACCTACGAGTCTGTCGGTGGGTTGAGACTGGGGGATCTACGAGTCTGTCGGTGGGTTGAGATGGGGGACATACGAGTCTGTCGGCGGGTTGAGACTGGGGGACATACCAGTCTGTCGGCGGGTTGAGACTGGGGGACATACCAGTCTGTCGGCGGGTTGAGACTGGGGGACATACGAGTCTGTCGGTGGGTTGGTACTGGGGGACCTACGAGTCTGTCGGTGGGTTGGTACTGGGGGACCTACGAGTCTGTCGGTGGGATGAGACTGGGGGACATATGAGACTGGGGGACATACGAGTTTGTCAGTGGGTTGAGACTGGGCTCATACCAGTCTGTCAGTGGGTTGAGACTGGGGGACATATGAGACTGGGGGACATACGAGTTTGTCAGTGGGTTGAGACTGGGCTCATACCAGTCTGTCAGTGGGTTGAGACTGGGCTCATACCAGTCTGTCAGTGGGTTGAGACTGGGCTCATACCAGTCTGTCAGTGGGTTGAGACTGGGCTCATACCAGTCTGTCGGTGGGTTGGTACTGGGGGTCATACCAGTCTGTCGTTGGGTTGAGACTGGGCTCATACCAGTCTGTCGGTGGGTTGGTCCTGGGGGTCATACCAGTCTGTCGGTGTGTTGAGACTGGGCTCATACCAGTCTGTCGGTGGGTTGGTACTGGGGGACCTACGAGTCCGTCGGTGGGTTGGTACTGGGGGACATACAAGTCTGTCGGTGGGTTGGTACTGGGGGACCTACGAGTCTGTCGGTGGGTTGGTACTGGGGGACCTACGAGTCTGTCGGTGGGATGAGACTGGGGGACATATGAGACTGGGGGACATACGAGTTTGTCAGTGGGTTGAGACTGGGCTCATACCAGTCTGTCAGTGGGTTGAGACTGGGGGACATATGAGACTGGGGGACATACGAGTTTGTCAGTGGGTTGAGACTGGGCTCATACCAGTCTGTCAGTGGGTTGAGACTGGGCTCATACCAGTCTGTCAGTGGGTTGAGACTGGGCTCATACCAGTCTGTCGGTGGGTTGGTCCTGGGGGTCATACCAGTCTGTCGTTGGGTTGAGACTGGGCTCATACCAGTCTGTCGGTGGGTTGGTCCTGGGGGTCATACCAGTCTGTCGGTGTGTTGAGACTGGGCTCATACCAGTCTGTCGGTGGGTTGGTACTGGGGGACCTACGAGTCCGTCGGTGGGTTGGTACTGGGGGACCTACGAGTCCGTCGGTGGGTTGGTACTGGGGGACCTACGAGTCCGTCGGTGGGTTGGTACTGGGGGACCTACGAGTCCGTCGGTGGGTTGGTACTGGGGGACCTACGAGGTGGGTGGGGGACCTACGAGTCCGTCGGTGGGTTGGTACTGGGGGACCTACGAGTCCGTCGGTGGGTTGGTACTGGGGGACCTACGAGTCCGTCGGTGGGTTGGTACTGGGGGACCTACGAGTCCGTCGGTGGGTTGGTACTGGGGGACCTACGAGTCCGTCGGTGGGTTGGTACTGGGGGACCTACGAGTCCGTCGGTGGGTTGGTACTCATACAAAACGTTTCCTCCTCCGTATTCATATAGACTTCAAGTACATTTCTCCCCACAACAGACTGTGATTGTCTTACTGCAACTAGCGCTGTTTATCATCTATGGGCCCCATTCATTAACTTGTGCCTGAATCTGATTTGAATCTGATTTGACCTCACAAAGCATTCTGTCTTTCCTCTCTAGATCACATGACGCTGTCTGCATCCCACATAGCACCCTCTTCTCTATACAGTACACTACCTTTCGCTAGAGCCCTATGGGAATAAGGTGCTATTTGGGATGTTGACAAAGAGGTGTTTTGTCCCGCTGTTCCCTGTGACAGTGACATTCTCTTCCCCCCTCCGCAAGAGGCGGGGCCCGGATCATTCACATCACATCACCTCAGTCTAGAAGCAGCAGCTACATCACCTCAGTCTAGAAGCAGCAGCAGCTACATCACCTCAGTCTAGAAGCAGCAGCAGCTACATCACCTCAGTCTAGAAGCAGCAGCAGCTACATCACCTCAGTCTAGAAGCAGCAGCAGCTACATCACCTCAGTCTAGAAGCAGCAGCAGCTACATCACCTCAGTCTAGAAGCAGCAGCAGCTACATCACCTCAGTCTAGAAGCAGCAGCAGCTACATCACCTCAGTCTAGAAGCAGCAGCAGCTACATCACCTCAGTCTAGAAGCAGCAGCAGCTACATCACCTCAGTCTAGAAGCAGCAGCAGCTACATCACCTCAGTCTAGAAGCAGCAGCAGCTACATCACCTCAGTCTAGAAGCAGCAGCAGCTACATCACCACAGTCTAGAAGCAGCAGCAGCTACATCACCACAGGCTAGAAGCAGCAGCAGCTACATCACCACAGGCTAGAAGCAGCAGCAGCTACATCACCACAGGCTAGAAGCAGCAGCAGCTACATCACCACAGGCTAGAAGCAGCAGCAGCTACATCACCACAGGCTAGAAGCAGCAGCAGCTACATCACCACAGGCTAGAAGCAGCAGCAGCTACATCACCTCAGGCTAGAAGCAGCAGCAGCTACATCACCTCAGGCTAGAAGCAGCAGCAGCTACATCACCACAGTCTAGAAGCAGCAGCTGCATCACCTCAGGCTAGAAGCAGCAGCTACATCACTTCAGGCTAGAAGCAGCAGCATCACCTCAGTCTAGAAGCAGCAGCAGGCTGACAACATGAATGGGAGAGACCTACAGGCCTCCTAAAATGACCGAACCGACTCAGAGGAAAACGTCACGATCAGACATCTGTAGTGTGTTTGATTTGGAAGCAGGTTTCCCCTGTTCGGGTAACATGTCCCAGTAGTTCTATGTTGTTGTCAGCCTCCCAAATGCCAGCCCTTTCTCCCATTTTATAATCCACTACTTTAGACCCGGGGGCCTTTAGGCCTCTGGCCACAAGTAGTACACTGTTTAGGGCATAGGATGCCATTTGTAACACACTCCTGGGTAACTGGTCTTATGAACATGGAGATCACAGGAGAGCTGGGACAAGGGCACGTTGAAATACTGGGGAGGGAGGGGAGGGTGGGGCACGATGTGTGGAACAGTGTGTGGTCACACAGCTGAAATACTGGGGAGGGGAGAGGGGGAGAGTCATTTGAAGGAGCTGGATAACGGCAGGGTGCTAATTGTCATGTGAGTGGGTCAGCTTGTATATTTGATAAGATTTGAAGAGTACTTACACACCCTGATACACACACACACACACACACACCCTGACACAGCATAGTCTCCATACCTCTCTGCTCTTCTCCTCTGCTCTCCTCCAGAATCTTCCATAGTATATAATCCCTGCTGGACCAGCCGTCACAGCCAGGCCATTGTTGTGTTTATTGGGATGGCAGTAGGGTAGCAGGAGATATCTACAGTCTAGCTCCGTCTGTGTCAGCACTCTGGGTAGCAGGAGATATCTACAGTCTAGCCCAGCACTCTGGGTAGCAGGAGATATCTACAGTCTAGCCCAGCACTCTGGGTAGCAGGAGATATCTACAGTCTAGCCCAGCACTCTGGGTAGCAGGAGATATCTACAGTCTAGCCCAGCACTCTGGGTAGCAGGAGATATCTACAGTCTAGCTCCGTCTGTGTCAGCACTCTGGGTAGCAGGAGATATCTACAGTCTAGCCCAGCACTCTGGGTAGCAGGAGATATCTACAGTCTAGCCCAGCACTCTGGGTAGCAGGAGATATCTACAGTCTAGCCCAGCACTCTGGGTAGCAGGAGATATCTACAGTCTAGCCCAGCACTCTGGGTAGCAGGAGATATCTACAGTCTAGCTCCGTCTGTCAGCACTCTGGGTAGCAGGAGATATCTACAGTCTAGCCCAGCACTCTGGGTAGCAGGAGATATCTACAGTCTAGCTCCGTCTGTGTCAGCACTCTGGGTAGCAGGAGATATCTACAGTCTAGCCCAGCACTCTGGGTAGCAGGAGATATCTCCGTCTCTGTGAACCTCTCCAGCACTCAGACAGAGGAGAATCTCAACTCTGTGAACCTCTCCAGCACTCAGACAGAGGAGAATCTCAACTCCGTGAACCTCTCCAGCCACGTTACTATGTGGAATGGTTTGCTCTTAGAACGGAAAATGAACTGACATGATACATAATGCAGTCTGTGCTCTGTTCCCCTGGCAGTAGGATGTATTGAGCCACATCCTCTGTGCTCTGTTACCCTGGCAGTAGGATGTATTGAGCCACGTCCTCTGTGCTCTGTTACCCTGGCAGTAGGCCGTATTGAGCCACGTCCTCTGGGCTCCGTTCCCCTGGCAGTAGGATTTATTGAGCCACGTGCTCCGTTCCCCTGGCAGTAGGATGTATTGAGCCACATCCTCTGTGCTCTGTTCCCCTGGCAGTAGGATGTATTGAGCCACGTCCTCTGTGCTCTGTTCCCCTGGCAGTAGGATGTATTGAGCCTCTGGGCTCTGTTCCCCTGGCAGTAGGATGTATTGAGCCACGTCCTCTGTGCTCTGTTTCCCTGGCAGTAGGATGTATTGAGCCACGTCCTCTGTGCTCTGTTCCCCTGGCAGTAGGATGTATTGAGCCACGTCCTCTGCTCTGTTCCCTTGGCAGTAGGATGTATTGAGCCACGTCCTCTGTGCTCTGTTCCCCTGGCAGTATGCCGTATTGAGCCACGTCCTCTGTGCTCCGTTCCCCTGGCAGTAGGCCGTATTGAGCCACGCCCTCTGTTTCAGGCACCGTTCCCCTGGCAGTAGGCCGTATTGAGCCACGTCCTCTGTGCTCTCTTCCCCTGGCAGTAGGCCGTATTGAGCCACGTCCTCTGTGCTCTGTTCCCCTGGCAGTAGGATGTATTGAGCCACGTCCTCTGTTTCAGGCTCTGTTACCCTGGCAGTAGGCCGTATTGAGCCACGCCCTCTGTTTCAGGCTCCGGTCCCCTGGCAGTAGGCCGTATTGAGCCACGTCCTCTGGGCTCCGTTCCCCTGGCAGTAGGCCGTATTGAGCCACGTCCTCTGGGCTCCGTTCCCCTGGCAGTAGGCCGTATTGAGCCACGTCCTCTGGGCTCCGTTCCCCTGGCAGTAGGCCGTATTGAGCCACGTCCTCTGGGCTCCGTTCCCCTGGCAGTAGGCCGTATTGAGCCACGTCCTCTGGGCTCCGTTCCCCTGGCAGTAGGCCGTATTGAGCCACGTCCTCTGTGCTCTGTTCCCCTGGCAGTAGGATGTATTGAGCCACGTCCTCTGTGCTCTGTTCCCCTGGCAGTAGGATGTATTGAGCCTCTGTGCTCCGTTCCCCTGTCAGTAGGCCGTATTGAGCCACGTCCTCTGGGCTCCGTTCCCATGGCAGTAGACCGTATTGAGCCACGTCCTCTCCATAGATATTTCTCCCTATGACCTGATGTTATTGACTAACTGATACTGTCACCTCTAAGGTCCGACTAGCCTTCTCTCTCCTCTCTCTCTCTCCTCTATTAATTAAAGTATTCTCTCTCCTCCTCTCTCTCCTCTATTAATTAAAGTATTCTCTCTCCTCCTCTATTAATTAAAGTATTCTCTCTCCTCCTCTCTCTCTCTCCTCTATTAATTAAAGTATTCTCTCTCCTCCTCTCTCTCTCCTCTATTAATTAAAGTATTCTCTCTCCTCTCTCTCTCTCTATTAATTAGTGTATTCTCTCTCCTCCTCTCTCTATCCTCTATTAATTAAAGTATTCTCTCTCCTCCTCTCTCTCCTCTGTTAATTAAAGTATTCTCTCTCCTCCTCTCTCTCTCCTCTATTAATTAAAGTATTCTCTCTCCTCCTCTCTCTCTCCTCTATTAATTAAAGTATTCTCTCTCCTCCTCCTCTCTCTATTAATTAGTGTATTCTCTCTATTAATTAAAGTATTCTCTCTCCTCCTCTCTCTCTATCCTCTATTAATTAAAGTATTCTCTCTCCTCTCTCTCTCTCCTCTATTAATTAAAGTATTCTCTCTCCTCCTCTCTCTCCTCTGTTAATTAAAGTATTCTCTCTCCTCCTCTCTCTCTCCTCTATTAATTAAAGTATTCTCTCTCCTCCTCTCTCTCTCCTCTATTAATTAAAGTATTCTCTCTCCTCTCTCTCTCTCCTCTATTAATTAGTGTATTCTCTCTCCTCCTCCTCTCTCTCTCTCCTCTATTAATTAAAGTATTCTCTCTCCTCTCTCTCTCTCTCCTCTATTAATTAGTGTATTCTCTCTCCTCCTCCTCTCTCTCTCTCCTCTATTAATTAAAGTATTCTCTCTCCTCCTCTCTCTCTATCCTCTATTAATTAAAGTATTCTCTCTCCTCCTCTCTCTCTATCCTCTATTAATTAAAGTATTCTCTCTCCTCTCTCTCTCTCCTCTATTAATTAAAGTATTCTCTCTCCTCTCTCTCTCCTCTATTAATTAGTGTATTCTCTCTCCTCTCTCTCTATCCTCTATTAATTAAAGTATTCTCTCTCCTCTCTCTCTCTCCTCTATTAATTAAAGTATTCTCTCTCCTCTCTCTCTCCTCTATTAATTAAAGTATTCTCTCTCCTCCTCTCTCTCTATCCTCTATTAATTAAAGTATTCTCTCTCCTCCTCTCTCTCTCTCCTCTATTAATTAGTGTATTCTCTCTCTATTAATTAAAGTATTCTCTCTCCTCTCTCTCTCTCCTCTATTAATTAAAGTATTCTCTCTCCTCCTCTCTCTCTCTCCTCTATTAATTAAAGTATTCCTCTATTAATTAAAGTATTCTCTCTCCTCCTCTCTCTCTCTATCCTCTCTCCTCTCTCTCTCCTCTATTAATTAAAGTATTCTCTCTCCTCTCTCTCCTCTATTAATTAAAGTATTCTCTCTCCTCCTCTCTCTCTCCTCTATTAATTAAAGTATTCTCTCTCCTCTCTCTCTATCCTCTATTAATTAAAGTATTCTCTCTCCTCTCTCTCTATCCTCTATTAATTAAAGTATTCTCTCTCCTCTCTCTCTCTCCTCTATTAATTAAAGTATTCTCTCTCCTCCTCTCTCTCTCCTCTATTAATTAAAGTATTCTCTCTCCTCTCTCTCTCTCCTCTATTAATTAAAGTATTCTCTCTCCTCCTCTCTCTCTCCTCTATTAATTAAAGTATTCTCTCTCCTCTCTCTCTCTCCTCTATTAATTAAAGTATTCTCTCTCCTCCTCTCTCTCTATCCTCTATTAATTAAAGTATTCTCTCCTCCTCCTCTCTCTCTCTCCTCTATTAATTAAAGTATTCTCTCTCCTCTCTCTATCCTCTATTAATTAAAGTATTCTCTCTCATCTCTCTCTCTCCTCTATTAATTAGTGTATTCTCTCTCCTCTATTAATTAAAGTATTCTCTCTCCCTCTCTCTCTCTCTCTATTAATTAAAGTATTCTCTCTCCCTCTCTCTCTCTCCTCTATTAATTAAAGTATTCTCTCTCCTCTCTCTCTCCTCTATTAATTAGTGTATTCTCTCTCCTCTATTAATTAAAGTATTCTCTCTCCTCTATTAATTAAAGTATTCTCTCTCCTCCTCTCTCTCTCCTCTATTAATTAAAGTATTCTCTCTCCTCTCTCTCTCTCCTCTATTAATTAGTGTATTCTCTCTCCTCCTCCTCTCTCTCTCTCCTCTATTAATTAAAGTATTCTCTCTCCTCTCTCTCTCTCTCCTCTATTAATTAGTGTATTCTCTCTCCTCCTCCTCTCTCTCTCTCCTCTATTAATTAAAGTTCTCTCTCCTCCTCTCTCTATCCTCTATTAATTAGTGTATTCTCTCTCCTCTCTCTCTCTCTCCTCTATTAATTAGTGTATTCTCTCTCCTCCTCCTCTCTCTCTCTCCTCTATTAATTAAAGTTCTCTCTCCTCCTCTCTCTCTCTCCTCTATTAATTAAAGTATTCTCTCTCCTCTCTCTCTCTCTTCTCTATTAATTAGTGTATTCTCTCTCTCTCCTCCTCTCTCTCTCTCCTCTATTAATTAGTGTATTCTCTATCCTCTATTAATTAAAGTTCTCTCTCCTCCTCTCTCTATCCTCTATTAATTAGTGTATTCTCTCTCCTCTCTCTCCTCTATTAATTAGTGTATTCTCTCTCCTCCTCCTCTCTCTCTCTCTATTAATTAAAGTTCTCTCTCCTCCTCCTCTCTCTCTCTCTCCTCTATTAATTAAAGTATTATCTCTCCTTTATTCACTAAAGTATTCTCTCTCTCTCTCTCTCCACAGTAGAGGGAAGAAGCCCATCCTGATCCTGAGAACTCAGCTATCTGTCAGAGTCCACTCCATTCTAGGTAAGATCCCGCTCCTCGTTTTCCATCCCTCCGTCCCACTTGAAACAAAGTCCATATCATGAAGGCTTTCTAGAACGTTCATGAGGCCGTCCTAAATGCTTCAAAAGCACTACTTCATAGATGCTTAACAGCAAGGTGTTTGTTATGAGTGGTTTCTCAACCATCTATATACACCTTATTAAGGGTTTATGAGGGAAGAGTAGCAGTGTGTATTTGACTCTGGGGGGGGTAGCAGTGTGTATTTGACTCTGGGGGGGGTAGCAGTGTGTATTTGACTCTGGGGGGGTAGCAGTGTGTATTTGACTCTGGGGGGGGGGGTAGCAGTGTGTATTTGACTCTGGGGGGGGGGGTAGCAGTGTGTATTTGACTCTGGGGGGTTGCAGTGTGTATTTGACTCTGGGGGGGTAGCAGTGTGTATTTGACTCTGGGGGGTAGCAGTGTGTATTTGACTCTGGGGGGTAGCAGTGTGTATTTGACTCTGGGGGGGGTAGCAGTGTGTATTTCCCATCTCGCCTATAATGGACCCAGCCACCGTGGCCTCCTTCCAGTGGCTCCTTCCAGGATCTCCAGTTGGGATCCTTCCGGAAGCTTCCATTGACCTCTATGAGGTGTAACTCTCCATTCGGGATCCTTCCAGTAGCTTCCATTGATCTCTGAGATGTAACTCTCCATTTGGGATCCTTCCAGTAGCTTCCATTGGTCTCTCTGAGATGTACCTCTCTAGTTGGGATCCTTCCAGAAGCTTCCATTGGTCTCTATGAGATGTAACTCTCTAGTTGGGATCCTTCCAGAAGCTTCCATTGGTCTCTATGAGATGTAACTCTCCATTTGGGATCCTTCCAGATGCTTCCATTGGTCTCTATGAGATGTAACTCTCCATTTGGGATCCTTCCAGAAGCTTCCATTGGTCTCTATGAGATGTACCTCTCCATTTGTCACCGCGGCGCTGACATCATCACACTCCTCTTAACTCCTCTTTTCCACTCCAGGCGTAAAACTGTTTTATTTTCCAAGTGCATTGTGGGTAATGCCCGTCCAAGGCAGTAGTGTTTTAACTGGCTCCGATTTGGATTCTTCTGGAGTTTTCCTTCCTTCTAAACCCCCCGACTCAGATCTTCCCCTTTTCATGAATCCACCCGTGTTTCCAACCAGGGACGTCTAATGTTCTGCCTACTGCTGCAGTTTATTGTAATAGGTGCAGCTGATGGCCGTATAATTACATAGTCCTTTAAAAAAAACACTTATGTCCAGTTTTAAATGTTCCACCTCCGTACGAACTGTGATGCTGAAGTTGAGCTAGGCTATATTTCCTTGTGGTGCAGGGGAAAAAAAACATTGCTTGTTTGATGAGAAACCTTGCCTGAGACCTAAAGACTGAGGCTTCAGCTCAGCAGGCCTTGTATCAGCTCTCTGAGAGAATGTCGAGGCTTCAGCTCAGCAGGCCTTGTGTCAGCTCTCTGAGAGAATGTCGAGGCTTCAGCTCAGCAGGCCTTGTGTCAGCTCTCTGAGAGAATGTCGAGGCTTCAGCTCAGCAGGCCTTGTGTCAGCTCTCTGAGAGAATGTCGAGGCTTCAGCTCAGCAGGCCTTGTGTCAGCTCTCTGAGAGAATGTCGAGGCTTCAGCTCAGCAGGCCTTGTGTCAGCTCTCTGAGAGAATGTCGAGGCTTCAGCTCAGCAGGCCTTGTGTCAGCTCTCTGAGAGAATGTCGAGGCTTCAGCTCAGCAGGCCGACAGTCTTCAAACACGTATACCGGTGGTTCTGGACTGGTCCGGAACACGTGTGTGTGTGTGTGTGTATACCGGTGGTTCTGGACTGGTCCGGAACACGTGTGTGTGTATACCAGTGGTTCTGGACTGGTCCGGAACACGTGTGTGTGTGTGTGTGTGTATATACCAGTGGTTCTGGACTGGTCCGTAACACGTGTGTGTGTGTGTGTGTGGGCCAGATGCTAAGTCATTATACCTTGTAGCTGTGACAGAGTGGGCCAGATGCTAAGTCATTATACCTTGTAGCTGTGACAGAGTGGGCCAGATGCTAAGTCATTATACCTTGTAGCTGTGACAGAGTGGGCCAGATGCTAAGTCATTATACCTTGGAGCTGTGACAGAGTGGGCCAGATGCTAAGTCATTATACCTTGGAGCTGTGACAGAGTGGGCCAGATGCTAGGTCATTATACCTTGGAGCTGTGACAGAGTGGGCCAGATGCTAAGTCATTATACCTTGTAGCTGTGACAGAGTGGGCCAGATGCTAGGTCATTATACCTTGGAGCTGTGACAGAGTGGGCCAGATGCTAGGTCATTATACCTTGTAGCTGTGACAGAGTGGGCGAGATGCTGACATGTAATTATTCATTTCCTACTTCTTAGTGGCTTTGTGTGTACTGTAGTTTAGTATAACTCCTCCTGACTTGTCCAGGCCTGTAGCTCCTGACAGTCGGTTTCCTACTGTTCCACAGGGTTATATTATAGTATGAAGCTGGTCCCCTGTTCCACAGGGTTATATTATAGTATGAAGCTGGTCCCCTGTTCCACAGGGTTATAGTATGGAGCTGGCCCCCTGTTCCACAGGGTTATAGTATGGAGCTGGCCCCCTGTTCCACAGGGTTATAGTATGGAGCTGGCCCCCTGTTCCACAGGGTTATAGTATGGAGCTGGCCCCCTGTTCCCTACTGTTCCACAGGGTTATAGTATGGAGCTGGTCCCCTGTTCCCTACTGTTCCACAGGGTTATAGTATGGAGCTGGCCCCCTGTTCCACAGGGTTATAGTATGGAGCTGGCCCCCTGTTCCCTACTGTTCCACAGGGTTATAGTATGGAGCTGGCCCCCTGTTCCACAGGGTTATAGTATGGAGCTGGCCCCCTGTTCCCTACTGTTCCACGGGGTTATAGTATGGAGCTGGTCCCCTGTTCCCTACTGTTCCACAGGGTTATAGTATGGAGCTGGTCCCCTGTTCCCTACTGTTCCACAGGGTTATAGTATGGAGCTGGTCCCCTGTTCCCTACTGTTCCACAGGGTTATAGTATGGAGCTGGCCCCCTGTTCCACAGGGTTATAGTATGGAGCTGACCCCCTGTTCCACAGGGTTATAGTATGGAGCTTGGCCCCCTGTTCCACAGGGTTATAGTATGGAGCTGGCCCCCTGTTCCACAGGGTTATAGTATGGAGCTGGCCCCTGTTCCACAGGGTTATAGTATGGAGCTGGCCCCCTGTTCCACAGGGTTATAGTATGGAGCTGGCCCCCCCTGTTCCACAGGGTTATAGTATGGAGCTGGCCCCCTGTTCCACAGGGTTATAGTATGGAGCTGGCCCCCTGTTCCACAGGGTTATAGTATGGAGCTGGCCCCCTGTTCCACAGGGTTATAGTATGGAGCTGGCCCCTGTTCCACAGGGTTATAGTATGGAGCTGGCCCCCTGTTCCACAGGGTTATAGTATGGAGCTGGCCCCTGTTCCACAGGGTTATAGTATGGAGCTGGCCCCCTATTCCACAGGGTTATAGTATGGAGCTGGCCCCCTGTTCCACAGGGTTATAGTATGGAGCTGGCCCCCTGTTCCACAGGGTTATAGTATGGAGCTGGCCCCCTGTTCCACAGGGTTATAGTATGGAGCTGGCCCCCTGTTCCACAGGGTTATAGTATGGAGCTGGCCCCCTGTTCCACGGGGTTATAGTATGGAGCTGGCCCCCTGTTCCACGGGGTTATAGTATGGAGCTGGCCCCCTGTTCCACGGGGTTATAGTATGGAGCTGGCCCCCTGTTCCACGGGGTTATAGTATGGAGCTGGCCCCCTGTTCCACGGGGTTATAGTATGGAGCTGGCCCCTGTTCCACGGGGTTATAGTATGGAGCTGGCCCCCTGTTCCACGGGGTTATAGTATGGAGCTGGCCCCCTGTTCCACAGGGTTATAGTATGGAGCTGGCCCCCTGTTCCACAGGGTTATAGTATGGAGCTGGTCCCCTGTTCCACAGGGTTATAGTATGGAGCTGGTCCCCTGTTCCACAGGGTTATAGTATGGAGCTGGTCCCCTGTTCCACAGGGTTATAGTATGGAGCTGGTCCCCTGTTCCACAGGGTTATAGTATGGAGCTGGCCCCCTGTTCCCTACTGTTCCACAGGGTTATAGTATGGAGCTGGCCCCCTGTTCCACAGGGTTATAGTATGGAGCTGGCCCCCTGTTCCACAGGGTTATAGTATGGAGCTGGCCCCCTGTTCCACAGGGTTATAGTATGGAGCTGGCCCCCTGTTCCCTACTGTTCCACAGGGTTATAGTATGGAGCTGGCCCCCTGTTCCCTACTGTTCCACAGGGTTATAGTATGGAGCTGGCCCCCTGTTCCCTACTGTTTCATAGGGTTATAGTATGGAGCTGGCCCCCTGTTCCACAGGGTTATAGTATGGAGCTGGCCCCCTGTTCCACAGGGTTATAGTATGGAGCTGGTCCCCTGTTCCACAGGGTTATAGTATGGAGCTGGCCCCCTGTTCCCTACTGTTCCACAGGGTTATAGTATGGAGCTGGCCCCCTGTTCCACAGGGTTATAGTATGGAGCTGGCCCCCTGTTCCCTACTGTTCCACAGGGTTATAGTATGGAGCTGGCCCCCTGTTCCCTACTGTTTCATAGGGTTATAGTATGGAGCTGGCCCCCTGTTCCACAGGGTTATAGTATGGAGCTGGCCCCCTGTTCCACAGGGTTATAGTATGGAGCTGGTCCCCTGTTCCACAGGGTTATAGTATGGAGCTGGCCCCCTGTTCCCTACTGTTCCACAGGGTTATAGTATGGAGCTGGCCCCCTGTTCCCTACTGTTCCACAGGGTTATAGTATGGAGCTGGCCCCTGTTCCACAGGGTTATAGTATGGAGCTGGCCCCCTGTTCCCTACTGTTCCACAGGGTTATAGTATGGAGCTGGCCCCCTGTTCCCTACTGTTCCACAGGGTTATAGTATGGAGCTGGCCCCCTGTTCCACAGGGTTATAGTATGGAGCTGGCCCCCTGTTCCACAGGGTTATAGTATGGAGCTGGCCCCCTGTTCCACAGGGTTATAGTATGGAGCTGGTCCCCTGTTCCACAGGGTTATAGTATGGAGCTGGCCCCCTGTTCCCTACTGTTCCACAGGGTTATAGTATGGAGCTGGCCCCCTGTTCCACAGGGTTATAGTATGGAGCTGGCCCCCTGTTCCCTACTGTTCCACAGGGTTATAGTATGGAGCTGGCCCCCTGTTCCACAGGGTTATAGTATGGAGCTGGCCCCCTGTTCCACAGGGTTATAGTATGGAGCTGGCCCCCTGTTCCACAGGGTTATAGTATGGAGCTGGCCCCCTGTTCCACGGGGTTATAGTATGGAGCTGGCCCCCTGTTCCACAGGGTTATAGTATGGAGCTGGCCCCCTGTTCCACAGGGTTATAGTATGGAGCTGGCCCCCTGTTCCACAGGGTTATAGTATGGAGCTGGCCCCCTGTTCCACAGGGTTATAGTATGGAGCTGGCCCCCTGTTCCACAGGGTTATAGTATGGAGCTGGATGTATCCTACTGCATTGTCATTATGTTGTATTTGTAGCAGGAAGTGACTGTACAGTTGTAGTCCAGCTGACTCAGGAAGTGACTGGACAGTTGTAGTCCAGCTGACTCAGGAAGTGACTGGACAGTTGTAGTCTCGCTGACTCAGGAAGTTGTAGTCCAGCTGACTCAGGAAGTGACTGGACAGTTGTAGTCCAGCTGACTCAGGAAGTGACTGTACAGTTGTAGTCCAGCTGACTCAGGAAGTGACTGTACAGTTGTAGTCCAGCTGACTCAGGAAGTGACTGTACAGTTGTAGTTCAGCTGACTCAGGAAGTGACTGTACAGTTGTAGTCCAGCTGACTCAGGAAGTGACTGTATTGTCCATCAGGTTAAAGTGTGAGGGTCAATCTAACCTCTGCAGTCATAGGTCTCCAACCGTTTAGTGAACCGATGTTGCACATTGCATTTGTTTTCACAGGTCATGTGTCTGACTAGCCGTGCGATACATTCCTCTAGCCCACATATGTCAGAGTCAAGGCCCGCGGGCCACATCCGGCCCGCGAGAAGGTTTTTTACGGCCCCTGGGATGATCTTGATTTATTATTAGAACCGGCCCGCAGACCGCAGCAAGCCGGCAGCCCGCAGATCTTTTACACGCACCAATACTACATTTCCCACAATGCAACGGTGACGCACCGAGCAGTAGGCTGCTTCATTTCAATATTTATTGGCACAGCAGTTGTCAGCATCACAGTAAAATTAACTTTCAGATACCCATCAAAAATGGCAAAACGGAAGGTGGACACTGAGAACCGGGGTTTCAAACAAGGTGGGAGTCGGAGTATTTGTTCACGGAGGTAGCTGGAAAACCTGTGTGTCTTCTGTGTGGAGAAAGTGTGGCGGTACTGAAAGAGTATAATCTGAGACGACATTATGAAACGAAACACGCGGACAAAAACAAGAATATGGACATGGAACAAAGGCTACAAAAGGCAGAGGAATTAAACGAGGCCTCAAATCTCGACAGGCTCTGTTCAAAAAAGCCAAATCACAAGGCCAGGCTGCTGTCAAGGCCAGTTTTATTTTGGCAGAAGAGATCGCTAAATCAGCCCGGCCATTTACGGAGGGGATTTCATCAAAAACTGCATGATTAAAGTTTGTGACGAAGTTTGCCCAGAAAAAGGCAACTCTTTTTAAATGTGAGTCTGAGCAGAAACACCATTGCCGAGAGAGTAGACCAGTTGTCCATCAATCTAAAAGAGCAGCTTGTGAAAAAGGGAAAAGATTTCATTGCATATTCCTTGGCTGTGGATGAGAGCACCGACATTTCTGACATTGCCCAGTTGTCAATTTTCATCCGCGGAGTGGACTCCAGCCTAAGCGTGACAGAGGAGTTTTTGGCTTTACGTCCTATGCATGGCACAACTACGGGGCATGATTTGTATGAAGAGGTGTCAAGATGTGTAAATGAGATGGAGCTGCCTTGGGAAAAACTTGTGGGTTTGACAACCGACGGAGCACCTGCGATGTGTGGACACAGGAGCGGACTGGTGGTGAAGATACGGGAAAAGATGCAAGAGGAAAACGCGACAGGTGAGCTGACAGCTTATCATTGTATCATACACCAGGAAGCGTTGTGCGGTAAAGCCTTGAAAATGGAGCATGTAATGAGCATCATCACGCGCACAGTTAACTTTATCAGAGCCAAAGGTTTGAATCACCGCCAGTTCAAGGCATTTCTGACGGAGTTAGAAACGGAGCATGGTGATTTGCCTTATCACACAGAGGTGCGATGGCTAAGCCAGGGAAAGGTGCTTCAAAGATGTTTCGAGCTTCGTGAGGAGATTTGTCTGTTCTTGGACAGCAAAGGGAAAGACACAACACAACTCCGAGACGAAATGTTTCTGTGTGAAATGGCTTTTCTGTGTGACATTACGAGTCATCTGAATGCAATGAACTTGCAGCTGCAGGGTCGGGATCGTGTCATCTCTGATATGTACAGTACAGTGAAGGCATTTAAAACCAAACTGACTCTGTGGGAGACGCAGATGCGGAAAGAAAATTTGAGCCACTTTCCCAGCTGCCAGACCATGAAAGAGAAGCTCTCTACCAGTGCGTTCCCGAGCGCACAGTTGGCTGATAAAATAGGTATGCTTGCCGCTGACTTTCGACGCCGATTTGCTGACTTTGAAGCACAAAAAAGCAGGTTGGAACTGCTCGGTAACCCATTTGCTGTTGACGTGGAAAGCTCACCACCAAACCTCCAAATGGAGTTGATTGACCTCCAATGCAATGATGCACTGAGGGCAAAATATGCGGCAGTGGGTGCTGCGGAGTTCGCCCGTTTCCTCCCCCGACACAATGCCCCAGCTGCGCATCCAGGCTGCTCAAACGTTGTCTATGTTTGGCAGCACATACCTGTGTGAACAACTGTTTTCTTTGATGAACTTGAACAAAACATCACACAGAAGTCGACTTACTGCTGAACACCTCCACTCAATTCTGAGGATTTCCTCAGCTCAGAGCCTTACCCCGAACATTGATGAACTTGTGGAAAAGATGGGACACCACCAAGTATCACCCTCAACCTCAAACAAGTGAACATTACTGTGCAATCACATATTTAGAGTTTTTACTCAGTTCAAGTTTAAAAGTTAAAGTTTAATATTTGTTTTCACTGCATGTTACTTCTCCTTAAACAAAGTGTTGTTTTTGATTAATAGATTTTTGCACTTTATTTTATTGTATTTCAATCCAATTATATTTTAAAAATATTTCAGTTGAGTGGATGATAGAAAATTGCTATTATTGTTTTTTTCTTTGAAGTAAATTTAGCCCACTTTTGCTAAAATAGAAAATATAGGCTACTGATGGTGCCTTGAATACCGGTTTCTTTCATTTAATGTTCATGTTATGGGGATTTTTATATAAAGGAAATTTGTCTTTTGTGTCTGTTGAAAATTAAAGATTACTGACAGAGCCATAAGAAAATATTGCTTTATTTATCTGATCATATTGGAATATATTTGTTAGGTTTTCAGTAGGTTCAATTAGGTTCACTAGACTATATGCGTCATTTAAAAAATTTTCAATGAACATTCGAACAGTCCGGCCCTCGGCTTGTAGCTAAATTTTTTATTTGGCCCTCCGTCCATTTGACTTTGACACCCCTGCTCTAGCCCCTGTTCTATCAAACTCTGGACAGCAGGGTAATGATTTGGGTAGACATTTCCTGTTTGTTAAAGACGTTCCTGTGGAGAGTTTGTCCAGGTGGTTAATGCAGAGAACAGGTGGTTAATGCAGGAAGAGGATGTCCAGGTGGTTAATACAGTGAACAGGAGAGGATGTCCAGGTGGTTAATACAGACTGAGTGAACAGGAGAGGATGTCCAGGTGGTTAATAGACTGAGTGAACAGGAGAGGATGTCCAGGTGGTTAATACAGACTGAGTGAACAGGAGAGGATGTCCAGGTGGTTAATACAGTGAACAGGAGAGGATGTCCAGGTGGTTAATACAGTGAACAGGAGAGGATGTCCAGGTGGTTAATACAGTGAACAGGAGAGGATGTCCAGGTGGTTAATACAGTGAACAGGAGAGGATGTCCAGGTGGTTAATACAGTGAACAGGAGAGGATGTCCAGGTGGTTAATACAGTGAACAGGAGAGGATGTCCAGGTGGTTAATACAGTGAACAGGAGAGGATGTCCAGGTGATTAATACAGTGAACAGGAGAGGATGTCCAGGTGATTAATACAGTGAACAGGAGAGGATGTCCAGGTGGTTAATACAGTGAACAGGAGAGGATGTCCAGGTGGTTAATACAGTGAACAGGAGAGGATGTCCAGGTGGTTAATACAGTGAACAGGAGAGGATGTCCAGGTGGTTAATACAGTGAACAGGAGAGGATGTCCAGGTGGTTAATACAGTGAACAGGAGAGGATGTCCAGGTGGTTAATACAGTGAACAGGAGAGGATGTCCAGGTGGTTAATACAGTGAACAGGAGAGGATGTCCAGGTGGTTAATACAGTGAACAGGAGAGGATGTCCAGGTGGTTAAGTGAACAGGACTGAATACAGTGAACAGGAGAGGATGTCCAGGTGGTTAATACAGTGAACAGGAGAGGATGTCCAGGTGGTTAATACAGAACAGGAGAGGATGTCCAGAACAGGAGAGAGGATGTCCAGGTGGTTAATACAGTGAACAGGAGAGGATGTCCAGGTGATTAATACAGTGAACAGGAGAGGATGTCCAGGTGGTTAATAACAGGAGAGGATGTCAGACTGAGTGAACAGGAGAGGATGTCCAGGTGGTTAATACAGTGAACAGGAGAGGATGTGGTGATTAATACAGTGAACAGGAGAGGATGTCCAGGTGATTAATACAGTGAACAGGAGAGGATGTCCAGGTGGTTAATGAACAGTGAACAGGAGAGGATGTCCAGGTGGTTAATGGAGAGGATGTCAGTGAACAGGAGAGGATGTCCAGGTGGTTAATACAGTGAACAGGAGAGGATGTCCAGGTGGTTAATACAGTGAACAGGAGAGGATGTCCAGGTGGTTAATACAGTGAACAGGAGAGGATGTCCAGGTGGTTAATACAGTGAACAGGAGAGGATGTCCAGGTGGTTAATACAGTGAACAGGAGAGGATGTCCAGGTGGTTAATACAGTGAACAGGAGAGGATGTCCAGGTGGTTAATACAGTGAACAGGAGAGGATGTCCAGGTGGTTAATACAGTGAACAGGAGAGGATGTCCAGGTGATTAATAGAACAGGAGAGGATGTCCAGTGAATACAACAGGAGAGGATGTCCAGGTGGTTAATACAGTGAACAGGAGAGGATGTCCAGGTGATTAATACAGAACTGTCCAGTGAACAGGAGAGGATGTCCAGGTGATTAATACAGTGAACAGGAGAGGATGTCCAGGTGGTTAATACAGTGAACAGGAGAGGATGTCCAGGTGGTTAATACAGTGAACAGGAGAGGATGTCCAGGTGGTTAATACAGTGAACAGGAGAGGATGTCCAGGTGATTAATACAGTGAACAGGAGAGGATGTCCAGGTGGTTAATACAGTGAACAGGAGAGGATGTCCAGGTGGTTAATACAGTGAACAGGAGAGGATGTCCAGGTGATTAATACAGTGAACAGGAGAGGATGTCCAGGTGGTTAATACAGACTGAGTGAACAGGAGAGGATGTCCAGGTGGTTAATGCAGTGAACAGGAGAGGATGTCCAGGTGATTAATACAGACTGAGTGAACAGGAGAGGATGTCCAGGTGGTTAATACAGTGAACAGGAGAGGATGTCCAGGTGGTTAATACAGACTGAGTGAACAGGAGAGGATGTCCAGGTGGTTAATACAGTGAACAGGAGAGGATGTCCAGGTGATTAATGCAGTGAACAGGAGAGGATGTCCAGGTGATTAATACAGTGAACAGGAGAGGATGTCCAGGTGGTTAATACAGTGAACAGGAGAGGATGTCCAGGTGGTTAATACAGTGAACAGGAGAGGATGTCCAGGTGATTAATACAGACTGAGTGAACAGGAGAGGATGTCCAGGTGGTTAATACAGTGAACAGGAGAGGATGTCCAGGTGGTTAATACAGTGAACAGGAGAGGATGTCCAGGTGATTAATACAGTGAACAGGAGAGGATGTCCAGGTGGTTAATACAGACCAGGTGAATACAGTGAACAGGAGAGGATGTCCAGGTGGTTAATGCAGTGAACAGGAGAGGATGTCCAGGTGATTAATACAGACTGAGTGAACAGGAGAGGATGTCCAGGTGGTTAATACAGTGAACAGGAGAGGATGTCCAGGTGGTTAATACAGACTGAGTGAACAGGAGAGGATGTCCAGGTGATTAATACAGTGAACAGGAGAGGATGTCCAGGTGGTTAATACAGACTGAGTGAACAGGAGAGGATGTCCAGGTGGTTAATACAGTGAACAGGAGAGGATGTCCAGGTGATTAATGCAGTGAACAGGAGAGGATGTCCAGGTGATTAATACAGTGAACAGGAGAGGATGTCCAGGTGGTTAATACAGTGAACAGGAGAGGATGTCCAGGTGGTTAATACAGTGAACAGGAGAGGATGTCCAGGTGATTAATACAGTGAACAGGAGAGGATGTCCAGGTGATTAATACAGTGAACAGGAGAGGATGTCCAGGTGGTTAATACAGTGAACAGGAGAGGATGTCCAGGTGGTTAATACAGTGAACAGGAGAGGATGTCCAGGTGGTTAATACAGTGAACAGGAGAGGATGTCCAGGTGGTTAATACAGTGAACAGGAGAGGATGTCCAGGTGTCCAGTTTAATACAGTGAACAGGAGAGGATGTCCAGGTGATTAATACAGTGAACAGGAGAGGATGTCCAGGTGGTTAATACAGACTGAACAGGAGAGGATGTCCAGAAATACAGGAGAGATGTCCAGGTGGTTAATACAGTGAACAGGAGAGGATGTCCAGGTGATTAATACAGTGAACAGGAGAGGATGTCCAGGTGGTTAATGCAGTGAACAGGAGAGGATGTCCAGGTGGTTAATACAGTGAACAGGAGAGGATGTCCAGGTGGTTAATACAGTGAACAGGAGAGGATGTCCAGGTGGTTAATACAGTGAACAGGAGAGGATGTCCAGGTGGTTAATACAGTGAACAGGAGAGGATGTCCAGGTGGTTAATACAGACTGAGTGAACAGGAGAGGATGTCCAGGTGGTTAATACAGTGAACAGGAGAGGATGTCCAGGTGGTTACAGTGAACAGGAGAGGATGTCCAGGTGGTTAATACAGTGAACAGGAGAGGATGTCCAGGTGGTTAATACAGTGAACAGGAGAGGATGTCCAGGTGATTAATAGACTGAGTGAACAGGAGAGGATGTCCAGGTGATTAATACAGTGAACAGGAGAGGATGTCCAGGTGGTTAATACAGTGAACAGGAGAGGATGTCCAGGTGATTAATAGACTGAGTGAACAGGAGAGGATGTCCAGGTGATTAATACAGTGAACAGGAGAGGATGTCCAGGTGATTAATACAGTGAACAGGAGAGGATGTCCAGGTGGTTATGTCCATGGTGGTTAATGACAGTGAACAGGAGAGAGGATGTCCAGGTGGTTAATACCAGGTGTCCAGGTTAATACAGTGAACAGGAGAGGATGTCCAGGTGATTAATACAGTGAACAGGAGAGGATGTCCAGGTGGTTAATACAGTGAACAGGAGAGGATGTCCAGGTGATTAATACAGTGAACAGGAGAGGATGTCCAGGTGGTTAATACAGACTGAGTGAACAGGAGAGGATGTCCAGGTGGTTAATACAGTGAACAGGAGAGGATGTCCATGTTAATACAGACCAGGAGAGGATGTCCAGGTGGTTAATACAGTGAACAGGTGAACAGGAGAGGATGTCCAGGTGGTTAATACAGACTGAGTGAACAGGAGAGGATGTCCAGGTGATTAATACAGTGAACAGGAGAGGATGTCCAGGTGGTTAATACAGACTGAGTGAACAGGAGAGGATGTCCAGGTGATTAATACAGTGAACAGGAGAGGATGTCCAGGTGGTTAATACAGTGAACAGGAGAGGATGTCCAGGTGTGAACAGGAGAGGATGTCCAGGTGGTTAATTAACAGGAGAGGATGTCCAGGTGGTTAATAGTGAACAGGAGAGGATGTCCAGGTGATTAATACAGTGAACAGGAGAGGATGTCCAGGTGATTAATACAGAGTCCAGGTGAACAGGAACAGGAGAGGATGTCCAGGTGGTTAATACAGTGAACAGGAGAGGATGTCCAGGTGAACAGTTAAGGTGGTTACAGTGAACAGGAGAGGATGTCCAGGTGGTTAATACAGTGAACAGGAGAGGATGTCCAGGTGGTTACAGGAGAGGATGTCCAGGTGGTTAATACAGTGAACAGGAGAGGATGTCCAGGTGGTTAATGCAGTGAACAGGAGAGGATGTCCAGGTGGTTAATACAGTGAACAGGAGAGGATGTCCAGGTGGTTAATACAGACTGAGTGAACAGGAGAGGATGTCCAGGTGGTTAATACAGTGAACAGGAGAGGATGTCCAGGTGGTTAATACAGTGAACAGGAGAGGATGTCCAGGTGATTAATACAGACTGAGTGAACAGGAGAGGATGTCCAGGTGATTAATACAGTGAACAGGAGAGGATGTCCAGGTGGTTAATACAGTGAACAGGAGAGGATGTCCAGGTGGTTAATACAGTGAACAGGAGAGGATGTCCAGGTGATTAATACAGTGAACAGGAGAGGATGTCCAGGTGATTAATACAGACTGAGTGAACAGGAGAGGATGTCCAGGTGGTTAATACAGTGAACAGGAGAGGATGTCCAGGTGATTAATACAGTGAACAGGAGAGGATGTCCAGGTGGTTAATACAGTGAACAGGAGAGGATGTCCAGGTGATTAATACAGACTGAGTGAACAGGAGAGGATGTCCAGGTGATTAATACAGTGAACAGGAGAGGATGTCCAGGTGGTTAATGAACAGGAGAGATGTCAGTGAACAGGAGAGGATGTCCAGGTGATTAATACAGTGAACAGGAGAGGATGTCCAGGTGGTTAATACAGTGAACAGGAGAGGATGTCCAGGTGATTAATACAGACTGAGTGAACAGGAGAGGATGTCCAGGTGGTTAATACAGTGAACAGGAGAGGATGTCCAGGTGGTTAATACAGTGAACAGGAGAGGATGTCCAGGTGGTTAATACAGTGAACAGGAGAGGATGTCCAGGTGGTTAATACAGTGAACAGGAGAGGATGTCCAGGTGGTTAATACAGACTGAGTGAACAGGAGAGGATGTCCAGGTGGTTAATACAGACTGAGTGAACAGGAGAGGATGTCCAGGTGGTTAATACAGTGAACAGGAGAGGATGTCCAGGTGGTTAATACAGTGAACAGGAGAGGATGTCCAGGTGGTTAATACAGACTGAGTGAACAGGAGAGGATGTCCAGGTGGTTAATACAGTGAACAGGAGAGGATGTCCAGGTGGTTAATACAGTGAACAGGAGAGGATGTCCAGGTGATTAATACAGACTGAGTGAACAGGAGAGGATGTCCAGGTGGTTAATACAGACTGAGTGAACAGGAGAGGATGTCCAGGTGGTTAATACAGTGAACAGGAGAGGATGTCCAGGTGGTTACAGTGAACAGGAGAGGATGTCCAGGTGGTTAATGCAGTGAACAGGAGAGGATGTTTTTTAAGTAAAGAGAGAAATGTGGTTCACCCTGAAAGACTGCCTCTTTATCTAGGTCAGCAACACCTGCCTGTACTGGATCAACAACACAATAGTTTTCTGTATCTCTGACAGCTCTGTCTGACTCCACACACTAGAGGGAAGAATGTGGGGAGCTTGGCGACTTGTTACTGCTACCCTGTATTGATGCCCAGACAATGTTTGCTTCTCAAATGGAGCCCTATTCCCTATATAGTGGTACTACTATAGACCAGAGCCCTATTCCCTATATAGTGGTACTACTATAGACCAGAGCCCTATTCCCTATATAGTGGTACTACTATAGACCAGAGCCCTATTCCCTATATAGTGGTACTACTATAGACCAGAGCCCTATTCCCTATATAGTGGTACTACTATAGACCAGAGCCCTATTCCCTATATAGTGGTACTACTATAGACCAGAGCCCTATTCCCTATATAGTGGTACTACTATAGATCAGAGCCCTATTCCCTATATAGTGGTACTACTATAGACCAGAGCCCTATTCCCTATATAGTGGTACTACTATAGACCAGAGCCCTATTCCCTATATAGTGGTACTACTATAGATCAGAGCCCTATTCCCTATATAGTGGTACTACTATAGACCAGAGCCCTATTCTCTATATAGTGGTACTACTATAGACCAGAGCCCTATTCTCTATATAGTGGTACTACTATAGACCAGGGCCCTATTCCCTATATAGTGGTACTACTATAGACCAGAGCCCTATTCCCTATATAGTGGTACTACTATAGACCAGAGCCCTATTCCCTATATAGTGGTACTACTATAGACCAGAGCCCTATTCCCTATATAGTGGTACTACTATAGACCAGAGCCCTATTCTCTATATAGTGGTACTACTATAGACCAGAGCCCTATTCCCTATATAGTGGTACTACTATAGACCAGGGCCCTATTCCCTATATAGTGGTACTACTATAGACCAGAGCCCTATTCCCTATATAGTGGTACTACTATAGACTACTACTACTATTATATAGGGAATAGGGTATCATTTGGAACGCAGTCAATACTCCTTGGGAAGTAGAACGGTTTCCCCAAACTCATTTTGTTAGCAGCTGATTGGCTGTTCTGAAATGACTCGGTCCCTGTTGATACTGGTAAGGAGGTTTAATCATGAGCTTTCACCACTTTGAAAATAAACCTTTCTCTTTCTTAGAAGAGGAAGGAGTGTTTTATTAATGTTTACTGCTTCCACTATTTCTCCATGTTGTTGTTTTATTTAGAGTTCTCTAGGAGTGAGTCACATCCTGGTTTGGTTTCCCTTTCTGCTTTCCCTCTTCAAGTAGATGAGTCCTTGCCCTCCTTTTCCTGTGAGTAGAGCCGGCTTCCCTCCAAGTAGGAGAGGGTTATACTGTGAGTAGAGCTGGCTTCCATTCAAGGAGGAGAGGGTTTTACTGTGAGTAGAGCTGGCTTCCCTCCAAGGAGGAGAGGGTTTTTTACTGTGAGTAGATCTGGCTTCCCTCCAAGTAGGAGAGGGTTTTACTGTGAGTAGAGCTGGCTTCCCTCCAAGTAGGAGAGGGTTTTACTGTGAGTAGAGCTGGCTTCCCTCCCAAGTAGGAGAGGGTTTTACTGTGAGTAGAGCTGGCTTCCCTCCAAGTAGGCGAGGGTTTTACTGTGAGTAGAGCTGGCTTCCCTCCAAGTAGGAATGGGTTTTACTGTGAGTAGAGCTGGCTTCCCTCTTCAAGTAGTCGAGGTTTTAACTTACTGGCCTCGGTGCACTTACAGTATCAGAACAATGGAGTCAAGAAGCCTTTAAAACACCCAGTTTAGTATTTCAGGAAGAGTCATCTGGTCACCTTTTACCATCAGAACAGCTATCATTCTATGTAGTTGTCTACATAGTGACCATACATACCATAGTGGTATGACTGAGTAGTCTACATAGTGACCATACATACCATAGTGATATGACTGAGTAGTCTACATAGTGACCATACATACCATAGTAATATGACTGAGTAGTCTACATAGTGATATGTCTGAGTAGTCTACATAGTGACCATACATACCATAGTGGTATGACTGAGTAGTCTACATAGTGGCCATACATACCATAGTGGTATGACCGAGTAGTCTACATAGTGGCCATACATACCATAGTGGTATGACTGAGTAGTCTACATAGTGGCCATACATACCATAGTGGTATGACTGAGTAGTCTACATAGTGGCCATACATACATACCATAGTGGTATGACTGAGTAGTCTACATAGTGGCCATACATACCATAGTGATATGACTGAGTAGTCTACATAGTGACCATACCATACCCATAGTGGTATGACTGAGTAGTCTACATAGTGACCATACATACCATAGTGGTATGACTGAGTAGTCTACATAGTGACCATACATACCATAGTGATATGACTGAGTAGTCTACATAGTGACCATACATACCATAGTGATATGACTGAGTAGTCTACATAGTGACCATACATACCATAGTGATATGACTGAGTAGTCTACATAGTGACCATACATACCATAGTGGTATGACTGAGTAGTCTACATAGTGACCATACATACCATAGTGGTATGACTGAGTAGTCTACATAGTGATATGTCTGAGTAGTCTACATAGTGACCATACATACCATAGTGGTATGTCTGAGTAGTCTACATAGTGACCATACATACCATAGTGATATGACTGAGTAGTCTACATAGTAACCGTACATACCATAGTGATATGACTGAGTAGTCTACATAGTGACCATACATACCATAGTGGTATGACTGAGTAGTCTACATAGTGACCATACATACCATAGTGGTATGACTGAGTAGTCTACATAGTGGCCATACATACCATAGTGGTATGACTGAGTAGTCTACATAGTGACCATACATACCATAGTGGTATGACTGAGTAGTCTACATAGTGACCATACATACCATAGTGATATGACTGAGTAGTCTACATAGTGACCATACATACCATAGTGGTATGACTGAGTAGTCTACATAGTGACCATACATACCATAGTGGTATGACTGAGTAGTCTACATAGTGACCATACATACCATAGTGGTATGACTGAGTAGTCTACATAGTGACCATACATACCATAGTGATATGACTGAGTAGTCTACATAGTGGCCATACATACCATAGTGATATGACTGAGTAGTCTACATAGTGGCCATACATACCATAGTGATATGACTGAGTAGTCTACATAGTGACCATACATACCATAGTGATATGACTGAGTAGTCTACATAGTGGCCATACATACCATAGTGATATGACTGAGTAGTCTACATAGTGACCATACATACCATAGTAATATGACTGAGTAGTCTACATAGTGATATGTCTGAGTAGTCTACATACCATAGTGATATGTCTGAGTAGTCTACATAGTGACCATACATACCATAGTGATATGACTGAGTAGTCTACATAGTGACCATACATACCATAGTGATATGACTGAGTAGTCTACATAGTGGCCATACATACCATAGTGATATGACTGAGTAGTCTACATAGTGACATACATACCATAGTGATATGACTGAGTAGTCTACATAGTGACCATACATACCATAGTGGTATGACTGACTGAGTAGTCTACATAGTGACCATACATACCATAGTGATATGACTGAGTAGTCTACATAGTGGCCATACATACCATAGTGATATGACTGAGTAGTCTACATAGTGGCCATACATACCATAGTGATATGACTGAGTAGTCTACATAGTGACCATACATACCATAGTGGTATGACTGAGTAGTCTACATAGTGATATGACTGAGTAGTCTACATAGTGACCATACATACCATAGTGATATGACTGAGTAGTCTACATAGTGACCATACATACCATAGTGGTATGACTGAGTAGTCTACATAGTGACCATACATACCATAGTGGTATGACTGAGTAGTCTACATAGTGACCATACATACCATAGTGGTATGACTGAGTAGTCTACATAGTGACCATACATACCATAGTGGTATGACTGAGTAGTCTACATAGTGACCATACATACCATAGTGGTATGACTGAGTAGTCTACATAGTGACCATACATACCATAGTGGTATGACTGAGTAGTCTACATAGTGACCATACATACCATAGTGGTATGACTGAGTAGTCTACATAGTGACCATACATACCATAGTGGTATGACTGAGTAGTCTACATAGTGACCATACATACCATAGTGGTATGACTGAGTAGTCTACATAGTGATATGACTGAGTAGTCTACATAGTGACCATACATACCATAGTGGTATGACTGAGTAGTCTACATAGTGACCATACATACCATAGTGGTATGACTGAGTAGTCTACATAGTGACCATACATACCATAGTGGTATGACTGAGTAGTCTACATAGTGACCATACATACCATAGTGATATGACTGAGTAGTCTACATAGTGACCATACATACCATAGTGGTATGACTGAGTAGTCTACATAGTGACCATACATACCATAGTGGTATGACTGAGTAGTCTACATAGTGACCATACATACCATAGTGGTATGACTGAGTAGTCTACATAGTGACCATACATACCATAGTGGTATGACTGAGTAGTCTACATAGTGGCCATACATACCATAGTGGTATGACTGAGTAGTCTACATAGTGGTATGACTGAGTAGTCTACATAGTGGCCATACATACCATAGTGGTATGACTGAGTAGTCTACATAGTGACCATACATACCATAGTGGTATGACTGAGTAGTCTACATAGTGACCATACATACCATAGTAATATGACTGAGTAGTCTACATAGTGACCATACATACCATAGTGGTATGACTGAGTAGTCTACATAGTGACCATACATACCATAGTGATATGACTGAGTAGTCTACATAGTGACCATACATACCATAGTGGTATGACTGAGTAGTCTACATAGTGACCATACATACCATAGTGGTATGACTGAGTAGTCTACATAGTGACCATACATACCATAGTGGTATGACTGAGTAGTCTACATAGTGACCATACATACCATAGTGATATGACTGAGTAGTCTACATAGTGACCATACATACCATAGTGGTATGACTGAGTAGTCTACATAGTGACCATACATACCATAGTGGTATGACTGAGTAGTCTACATAGTGACCATACATACCATAGTGGTATGACTGAGTAGTCTACATAGTGACCATACATACCATAGTGGTATGACTGAGTAGTCTACATAGTGACCATACATACCATAGTGATATGACTGAGTAGTCTACATAGTGACCATACATACCATAGTGATATGACTGAGTAGTCTACATAGTGACCATACATACCATAGTGGTATGACTGAGTAGTCTACATAGTGACCATACATACCATAGTGGGTATGACTGAGTAGTCTACATAGTGACCATACATACCATAGTGGTATGACTGAGTCTACATAGTGATATGTGAGTAGTCTACATACACCATACATACCATAGTGATATGACTGAGTAGTCTACATAGTGACCATACATACCATAGTGATATGACTGAGTAGTCTACATAGTGACCATACATACCATAGTGGTATGACTGAGTAGTCTACATAGTGACCATACATACCATAGTGGTATGACTGAGTAGTCTACATAGTGACCATACATACCATAGTGATATGACTGAGTAGTCTACATAGTGGTATGACTGAAGTGACTGAACACACACACACTACTCTGCCCCGAGAACTCACACACACACACACACACACACACACACACACACACACACACACACACACACACACACACACACACACACACACACTCACGTATACACACACACACACACACACTACTCTGCCCCGAGAACTCACGTATACACACACACACACACACACACTACTCTGCCCCGAGAACTCACGTATACACACACACACACACACACACACACTACTCTGCCCCAAGAACTCACGTATACACACACACACACACACACACACACACACACACACACTCTGCCCCGAGAACTCACGTATACACACACACACACACACACACACTACACTGCACACACACAACTCACGTATACACACACACACACACACACACACTCTGCCCCACAACTCACACACACACACACTACTCTGCCCACAGAACTCACGTATACACACACACACACACACACACACACACACACACACACTCTGCTACTCTGCCCCGAGAACTCACATATACACACACACACACACACAGACTGTCCCAGAACACACTGTGACCACCTCACATGACTCTAGTTTAGGCCTTTAGCCAGGACTAGAGTGTTCCATTGGTTCAACATGATAATGCCTCCCCAATGGCGCCCTATTCTGTAATATAGTGCACTACTTTTTTGACCAGGGCCCAAAGGGTAATGCATTTGATATAGTGAATAGGATGCTGTTTGGGACACAGCCATGTTTACTGTCTGTGCCAGCTGGCCAGTCCTCAGGGTCTTATGGGAAATTATTTGCTCCCTATAGCCTCCTAAAAGGACTGGAGTGTCATCAATGACTGAGGCCTTTTTAGATAGACTGGCAGGGCCCCTGGGCTGCTGTGTTCTGGTACTTTTAGAAAGACTGGCAGGGCCCCTGGGCTGCTGTGTTCTGGTACTTTTAGAAAGACTGGCAGGGCCCCTGGGCTGCTGTGTTGTTCTGGTACTTTTAGAAAGACTGGCAGGGCCCCTGGGCTGCTGTGTTGTTCTGGTACTTTTAGAAAGACTGGCAGGGCCCCTGGGCTGCTGTGTTGTTCTGGTACTTTTAGAACAACTAGACTGGCAGGGCCCCTGGGCTGCTGTTCTGTTCTGGTACTTTTAGAAAGACTGGCAGGGCCCCTGGGCTGCTGTGTTCTGTGGGCCCCTGTTCTGGTACTTTTAGAAAGACTGGCAGGGCCCTGGGCTGCTGTGTTGTTCTGGTACTTTTAGAAAGACTGGCAGGGCCCCTGGGCCTGTGTTGTTCTGGTACTTTTAGAAAGACTGGCAGGGCCCCTGGGCTGCTGTGTTGTTCTGGTACTTTTAGAACAACTAGACTGGCAGGGCCCCTGGGCTGCTGTTCTGTTCTGGTACTTTTAGAAAGACTGGCCGGGCCCCTGGGCTGCTGTTCTGTTGTGGTACTTTTAGAAAGACTGGCCGGGCCCCTGGGCTGCTGTTCTGTTGTGGTACTTTTAGAAAGACTGGCCGGGCCCCTGGGCTGCTGTTCTGTTGTGGTACTTTTAGAAAGACTGGCAGGGCCCCTGGGCTGCTGTTCTGTTGTGGTACTTTTAGAAAGACTGACAGGGCCCCTGGGCTGCTGTGTTGTTCTGGTACTTTTAGAACAACTAGACTGGCAGGGCCCCTGGGCTGCTGTGTTGTTCTGGTACTTTTAGAAAGACTGTTTGCTGTTCTGTTGTGGTACTTTTAGAAAGACTGGCCGGGCCCCTGGGCTGCTGTTCTGTTGTGGTACTTTTAGAAAGACTGGCAGGGCCCCTGGGCTGCTGTTCTGTTGTGGTACTTTTAGAAAGACTGACAGGGCCCCTGGGCTGCTGTGTTGTTCTGGTACTTTTAGAACAACTAGACTGGCAGGGCCCCTGGGCTGCTGTGTTGTTCTGGTACTTTTAGAAAGACTGGCAGGGCCCCTGGGCTGCTGTTCTGTTGTGGTACTTTTAGAAAGACTGGCAGGGCCCCTGGGCTGCTGTGTTGTTGTGGTACTTTTAGAACAACTAGACTGGCAGGGCCCCTGGGCTGCTGTTCTGTTGTGGTACTTTTAGAAAGACTGGCAGGGCCCCTGGGCTGCTGTGTTGTTGTGGTACTTTTAGAACAACTAGACTGGCAGGGCCCCTGGGCTGCTGTTCTGTTGTGGTACTTTTACAAATGTTGGCAATACTGTTGACAAGTTACTTACCACTCTGTTGTCGAATGAATGGGGAAACAATAGACAATAGAGTTGGTATTCATTGAGGACTGGAGGAAACATGGACAATAGAGAGTTGGTATTCATTGAGGACTGGAGGAAACATGGACAATAGAGTTGGTATTCATTGAGGACTGGAGGAAACATGGACAATAGAGTTGGTATTCATTGAGGACTGGAGGAAACATGGACAATAGAGTTGGTATTCATTGAGGACTGGAGGAAACATGGACAATAGAGTTGGTATTCATTGAGGACTTGAGGAAACATGGACAATAGAGTTGGTATTCATTGAGGACTGGAGGAAACATGGACAATAGAGAGTTGGTATTCATTGAGGACTGGAGGAAACATGGACAATAGAGAGTTGGTATTCATTGAGGACTGGAGGAAACATGGACAATAGAGTTGGTATTCATTGAGGACTGGAGGAAACATGGACAATAGAGAGTTGGTATTCATTGAGGACTGGAGGAAACATGGACAATAGAGAGTTGGTATTCATTGAGGACTGGAGGAAACATGGACAATAGAGAGTTGGTATTCATTGAGGACTGGAGGAAACATGGACAATAGAGTTGGTATTCATTGAGGACTGGAGGAAACATGGACAATAGAGTTGGTATTCATTGAGGACTGGAGGAAACATGGACAATAGAGTTGGTATTCATTGAGGACTGGAGGAAACATGGACAATAGAGAGTTGGTATTCATTGAGGACTGAGGCTTTTTAGAGAATAGACTGGGCTGGTACTATAGCTATGTCCCAATTCTCCACCCTTTTCCTGAAGTGTACACTGTGTACACACACTCCGCCATGGATGAATGAATGGATGGATGGATGGATGGATGGATGGATGGATGGATGGATGGATGAATGGATGGATGGATGGATGGATGGATGGATGAAGGACTGATTCCATGTCTGTCTCAGATCTCCAGTTGGCAACCCATCCCTTATGGGATTTAAAGGGATTGGTGTAAGAGTTGTTGTTTCTGCAGGATGTTCCTCCCCGACGCTGTACGTTACTGTGCCTGGAACTGACTCTGAGACAGTCTTATCTCCTGCTCTGCTGTTATTCGCTGTACGTTACTGCGCCTGGAACTGACTCTGAGTCAGTCTTATCTCCTGTTGTGCTGTGATTTGCTGACGACACACTGCTTCCTGTTGTTGCCTGGCTGTGTGTCAATATGCTGAGTTGAAATTGCAGACCGTTAACCTTTTCCCTACTTAGGGAGGGACGTTAGACCGTTCCTCCAATCAGAATCTTTCCAGGTCCTTGATATCCTCACTTATGGACTGTCCTCTTCAATTCAAAACACATTTTTTTTCAACGGAGACTGAAAATGTTTTGTTTTTTTGTGGTCAATTAAGCATTTCTTTGTGGATTTTTTGATGTGTGCTTGGGGTCGTTGTCCTGCTGGAAAATGACAGTTGTGGATTTGTGAAGTCTCCTAGCAACCAGATGTTTTGACTAGAATGTCCTGTTACTGGGTAGTTCATGATCCGGTTGACCTTAACAAGGACCCCATGACCCCTCACCATATTTTACAGGAGATATACCCCATAACATCAAGGACCCCTCACCATATTTTACAGGAGGTATACCCCATGACTAGGGCACCCCTCACCATATTTTACAGGAGATATACCC
>NW_025746092.1:102500-157500 GCF_021184085.1 Oncorhynchus gorbuscha
CCAGACTGCCCCCCTGCCCAGGCTCCTCCCCCAGACTGCCCCCTGCCCAGGCTCCTCCCCCAGACTGCCCCCTGCCCAGGCTCTTCCCCCAGACTGCCCCCTGCCCAGGCTCCTCCCCCAGACTGCCCCCCTGCCCAGGCTCTTCCCCCAGGCTGCCCCCTGCCCAGGCTCTTCCCCCAGACTGCCCCCTGCCCAGGCTCTTCCCCCAGACTGCCCCCTGCCCAGGCTCTTCCCCCAGACTGCCCCCTGCCCAGGCTCTTCCCCCAGACTGCCCCCTGCCCAGGCTCTTCCCCCCAGACTGCCCCCTGCCCAGGCTCTTCCCCCAGACTGCCCCCTGCCCAGGCTCTTCCCCCAGGCTGCCCCCTGCCCAGGCTCTTCCCCCAGACTGCCCCCTGCCCAGGCTCTTCCCCCAGACTGCCCCCCCCTGCCCAGGCTCCTCCCAGACTGCCCCCCTGCCCAGGCTCCTCCCAGACTGCCCTCCCCAGGCTCCACACCTAGTAGGTAAAGGCTGTCAAAAGGCAATCTAATTGAGGGCTGGTCAGGGCCTCCACACCCAGCTGACAGAGGCTATATCCATCTCTGTTGTCATGGCTGAGGTGTTTTAGTTTGCTCTCCAGGGCTGTGGTCAAAGGTGAGGTATTTCTCTCTTCGCTGTGACACACGGCTCCTGTGGTGGAGTGGCTTCATGCTATTGGCTCCTGTGGTGGAGTGGCTTCATGCTATTGGCTCCTGTGGTGGAGTGGCTTCATGCTATTGGCTCCTGTGGTGGAGTGGCTTCATGCTATTGGCTCCTGTGGTGGAGTGGCTTCATGCTATTGGCTCCTGTGGTGGAGTGGCTTCATGCTATTGGCTCCTGTGGTGGAGTGGCTTCATGCTATTGGCTCCTGTGGTTGGCATGGCTTCATGCTATTGGCTCCTGTGGCTTCATGCTATTGGCTCCTGTGGCGGAGTGGCTTCATGCTATTGGTGCTCGTCGTGCCGTCTCATCAGTCAGTCTTCTCTTCTCTTAGATCACTTGCCCCCCTATCAGCTGTCGTTGTTCCTTGGGGCAGAATTCCAAATCAATTCCTAGCCAGTAGCCTCTCCTGTAAACCTGAAGACATGTGTGAGCAATTGACCCTACTGCTTACTAAACCCAATGCTTTCAGATCTGATAGACCGGTCAAGCAAGCAGGGTCATATTCAGTGATGAGCTCAGGTCTTCCTGGATAGCTCTTCTTCTCTCAGCCCTCTCAGCTGTTGTTGTGGACCCCCCCGGCATCCACCTAGCGCCCCTCTTTAATGATGTGGTTTGGGACGAGGTCAGGGCCGGGCTTGTGCTGTGTTTGGGTCAGGGTCACGTGTTGTTGCTGTGTGACTCATCTGCCCTGTTTATCACCCTGTATACACACACCGTATCAGTATCAGAGGCATTAGCTAGTTTTACACCCGAGCCCAGTGGCCTTGAGACTCCATCCATAGCTCAGCCAATCCTCTGTCTCTATATATCCTGTCTCTTTCCACTGTCTGACTCTCTGTGTCCTGTCTCTTTCTACGGTCTGACTCTCTCTGTGTCCTGTCTCTTTCTACGGTCTGACTCTCTACGTGTCCTGTCTCTTTCTACGGTCTGACTCTCTACGTGTCCTGTCTCTTTCTACGGTCTGACTCTCTACGTGTCCTGACTCTCTACGTGTCCTGACTCTCTACGTGTCCTGACTCTCTACGTGTCCTGACTCTCTACGTGTCCTGACTCTCTACGTGTCCTGACTCTCTACGTGTCCTGACTCTCTACGTGTCCTGACTCTCTACGTGTCCTGACTCTCTACGTGTCCTGACTCTCTACGTGTCCTGACTCTCTACGTGTCCTGACTCTCTACGTGTCCTGACTCTCTACGTGTCCTGACTCTCTACGTGTCCTGTCTCTCTACGGCCTGACTCTCTGCCATGCCTTCACCTAACAGACCTGGTCCAGGTTTGACCTGAGTCGGTGTCTCTTCTCTCTGCCATGCCTTCACCTAACAGACCTGGTCCAGGTTTGACCTGAGTCGGTGTCTCTTCTCTCTGCCATGCCTTCACCTAACAGTCCTGGTCCAGGTCTGACCTGAGTCAGTGAGTTATGCGTTTCACCCTGCCAGATAACAGGGCCCAGTATTGTTACAATGCTTTCTCCACCATGTGTTTCTAGAGAGCGGGTCACTATGTAATAACATTAACTTAAGCGCTTATCACAAATGGAAAAAGCTGGCAGGACTGACGGAGTTCTTCCTGACGTTGCTGCTCTTGGCGAGGCTCAACAGAACAGGCTGCTGTCCAATCAAATTAGCCCGGTACCACACACCTCCTGAGGGAAAGATGGTATTGGAATGTTTTTTTTGTGGATCTTTTCGTTGATTGGCCAATTGGTTTACTTTAAACCAATCAGGGGGGTTGGTGTTGTTGGTTGTCTTGGTTTCTTCGTTGACGTCCGTTCCGTTCCAGTCAACTGACACATTGTACTGTAGTTGAATTCAACGCTTTAAGGAGTGGTTGTGTTGCCTTGGAGTTTATCTTGGTATCTCTGGACTCTGAGGTTGTAGCTAATCTTAGTAGTTCCAGAGGGTTTTTGTTATCAAAGGTAGCTATGGGCTGGGTCTGTGGGCTGGGTGTCTGTGGGCGTGGGGTCTGTGGGCGTGGGGGTCTGTGGGCGTGGGGGTCTGTGGGCGTGGGGGTCTGTGGGCGTGGGGTCTGTGGGCGGGGGGTCTGTGGGCGGGGGGGGGTCTGTGGGCGGGGGTCTGTGGGCTGTGGGCGGGGGGTCTGTGGGCGGGGGGTGGGCGGGGGTCTGTGGGCGGGGTCTCTGTGCTGGGTCTGTGGTCTATCTTCAGTGGGTTAGTGATGATCACAATCAGATGGCATTGTGCTGCTAAGCTGAGTAAAGTAGTGCCAGATGCCTAGCAGCAACAGCAGTAGCAGCCGAATCCTAGCCCTGTGGCCACAGCCATTATCACATTATCTATGAATGCTGAAACACATTGTACGTCATCGTTTAGCGTGTTGCGTTGCTACCGGGCTGAAAGAACACACTGTACGTCATCATATAGCGTGTCACGGTGCTACCGGGCTGAAAGAACACACTGTACGTCATCATGTAGCGTGTCACGGTGCTACCGGGCTGAATAAACACACTGTACGTCATCATGTAGCGTGTCACGGTGCTACCGGGCTGAAAGAACACACTGTACGTCATCACATAGCGTGTTGCGTTGCTACCGGGCTGAAAGAACACCCTGTAGGGGAGCTGTCTCTCTCGGGGGCTAGACTAGGGGAACTGTCTCTCTCGGGGGCTAGACTAGGGGAACTGTCTCTCTCGGGGGCTAGACTAGGGGAACTGTCTCTCTCGGGGGGCTAGACTAGGGGAACTGTCTCTCTCGGGGCTAGACTAGGGAGCTGTCTCTCTCGGGGCTAGACTAGGGGAGCTGTCTCTCTCGGGGGCTAGACTAGGGGAGCTGTCTCTCTCGGGGCTAGACTAGGGGAGCTGTCTCTCTCGGGGGCTAGACTAGGGGAGCCGTCTCTCTCGGGGGCTAGACTAGGGGAGCCGTCTCTCTCGGGGGCTAGACTAGGGGAGCCGTCTCTCTCGGGGGCTACATTTACATTTACATTTAAGTCATTTAGCAGACGCTCTTATCCAGAGCGACTTACAAATTGGCTAGACTAGGGGAGCTGTCTCTCTCGGGGTCTAGACTAGGGGAGCCGTCTCTATCACCAGGTAGGTGGTAACAGGCTCCAGCAGCTTTGAAGGAGTGACTTGCCAGACTTTATCAGTCTGGCCTTCAACAGCTGCTGAACCAATAAGGAATAGGGTGCACTACTTTTGACCAGGACCAATAGGGAATAGGTTGCACTACTGTTGACCAGGACCAATAGGGAATAGGGTGCACTACTGTTGACCAGGACCAATAGGGAATAGGGTGCACTACTGTTGACCGGGACCAATAGGGAATAGGGTGCACTACTGTTGACCGGGACCAATAGGGAATAGGGTGCACTACTGTTGACCGGGACCAATAGGGAATAGGGTGCACTACTGTTGACCGGGACCAATAGGGAATAGGGTGCACTACTGTTGACCGGGACCAATAGGGAATAGGGTGCACTACTGTTGACCGGGACCAATAGGGAATAGGGTGCACTACTTTTGACCGGGACCAATAGGGTGCACTACTTTTGACCAGGACCAATAGGGTGCACTACTGTTGACCAAGACCAATAGGGAATAGGGTGCACTACTTTTGACCAGGACCAATAGGGTGCACTACTTTTGACCTGGACCAATAGGGAATAGGGTGCACTACTTTTGACCAGGACCAATAAGGTGCACTACTTTTGACCAGGACCAATAGGGAATAGGGTGCACTACTTTTGACCAGGACCAATAGGGTGCACTACTTTTGACCGGGACCAATAGGGTGCACTACTTTTGACCGGGACCAATAGGGAATAGGGTGCACTACTGTTGACCGGGACCAATAGGGAATAGGGTGCACTACTGTTGACCGGGACCAATGGGGAATAGGGTGCACTACTGTTGACCGGGACCAATAGGGAATAGGGTGCACTACTGTTGACCGGGACCAATAGGGAATAGGGTGCACTACTGTTGACCGGGACCAATAGGGAATAGGGTGCACTACTGTTGACCAGGACCAATAGGGAATAGGGTGCACTACTGTTGACCGGGACCAATAGGGAATAGGGTGCACTACTGTTGACCAGGACCAATAGGGAATAGGGTGCACTACTGTTGACCGGGACCAATAGGGAATAGGGTGCACTACTGTTGACCGGGACCAATAGGGAATAGGGTGCACTACTGTTGACCGGGACCAATAGGGAAAAGGGTGCACTACTGTTGACCGGGACCAATAGGGAATAGGGTGCACTACTGTTGACCGGGACCAATAGGGAATAGGGTGCACTACTTTTGACCGGGACCAATAGGGTGCACTACTTTTGACCAGGACCAATAGGGTGCACTACTGTTGACCAAGACCAATAGGGAATAGGGTGCACTACTTTTGACCAGGACCAATAGGGTGCACTACTTTTGACCTGGACCAATAGGGAATAGGGTGCACTACTTTTGACCAGGACCAATAAGGTGCACTACTTTTGACCAGGACCAATAGGGAATAGGGTGCACTACTTTTGACCAGGACCAATAGGGTGCACTACTTTTGACCGGGACCAATAGGGTGCACTACTTTTGACCGGGACCAATAGGGAATAGGGTGCACTACTGTTGACCGGGACCAATAGGGAATAGGGTGCACTACTGTTGACCGGGACCAATAGGGAATAGGGTGCACTACTGTTGACCGGGACCAATGGGGAATAGGGTGCACTACTGTTGACCGGGACCAATAGGGAATAGGGTGCACTACTGTTGACCGGGACCAATAGGGAATAGGGTGCACTACTGTTGACCAGGACCAATAGGGAATAGGGTGCACTACTGTTGACCGGGACCAATAGGGAATAGGGTGCACTACTGTTGACCGGGACCAATAGGGAATAGGGTGCACTACTGTTGACCGGGACCAATAGGGAATAGGGTGCACTACTGTTGACCGGGACCAATAGGGAATAGGGTGCACTACTTTTGACCTGGACCAATAGGGAATAGGGTGCACTACTTTTGACCAGGACCAATAGGGAATAGGGTGCACTACTTTTGACCGGGACCAATAGGGAATAGGGTGCACTACTGTTGACCTGGACCAATAGGGAATAGGGTGCACTACTTTTGACCAGGACCAATAGGGAATAGGGTGCACTACTTTTGACCGGGACCAATAGGGAATAGGGTGCACTACTTTTGACCGGGACCAATAGGGAATAGGGTACCATTTGAGATTCATCCCTTGGCCTTGGTATTGGTCCTCCCAGATTGTGGGAATAATTCAGATTGTTCTGTTCTGCAACATGTTTGGCAGCTCATACAAGAATGCTGTTATTTTTAATGACCCGGGACTCTGTTGTTTTGGGCTGTTTCCTTATACGGAGCTTTGTTTTCATATATTGAGCCTTACCTTGACACTGGTTGTATGTAGTGTATGTATTTTTGACCAGAGTCCGTAGTGCGCTATTAAGGGAATAGAGTGCAGTTTTGGAGACAGCCTGGACCACCAGAGTAATGACGTATCTCACATCTGTGATCTTTGACCTTTTTAGGTCCTGTCTGCCGCTGTTCTTGCATCGTTAAGTCTACTCAGTCTCAGTGACTTTAACCTCAGCAGAGGGTCTTCTACCTGCCTTCAGTCTGTGACGTTAACCTCAGCAGAGGGTCTTCTACCAGCCTTCAGTCTGTGACTTTAACCTCAGCAGAGGGTCTTCTACCTGCCTTCAGTCTGTGTCTTTAACCTCAGCAGAGGGTCTTCTACCAGCCTTCAGTCTCCGTGTCTTTAACCTCAGCAGAGGGTCTTCTACCAGCCTTCAGTCTCAGTGACTTTAACCTCAGCAGAGGGTCTTCTACCAGCCTTCAGTCTTAGTGTCTTTAACCTCAGCAGAGGGTCTTCTACCAGCCTTCAGTCTCAGTGACTTTAACCTCAGCAGAGGGTCTTCTACCAGCCTTCAGTCTTAGTGTCTTTAACCTCAGCAGAGGGTCTTCTACCAGCCTTCAGTCTCAGTGACTTTAACCTCAGCAGAGGGTCTTCTACCAGCCTTCAGTCTGTGACTTTAACCTCAGCAGAGGTTCTTCTACCAGCCTTCAGTCTTAGGGTCTTCTACCAGCCTTCAGTCTCCGTGTCTTTAACCTCAGCAGAGGGTCTTCTACCAGCCTTCAGTCTCAGTGACTTTAACCTCAGCAGAGGGTCTTCTACCAGCCTTCAGTCTTAGTGTCTTTAACCTCAGCAGAGGGTCTTCTACCAGCCTTCAGTCTCAGTGACTTTAACCTCAGCAGAGGGTCTTCTACCAGCCTTCAGTCTGTGGCTTTAACCTCAGCAGAGGGTCTTCTACCAGCCTTCAGTCTGTGGCTTTAACCTCAGCAGAGGGTCTTCTACCAGCCTTCAGTCTCAGTGACTTTAACCTCAGCAGAGGGTCTTCTACCAGCCTTCAGTCTTAGTGTCTTTAACCTCAGCAGAGGGTCTTCTACCAGCCTTCAGTCTCAGTGACTTTAACCTCAGCAGAGGGTCTTCTACCAGCCTTCAGTCTGTGGCTTTAACCTCAGCAGAGGGTCTTCTACCAGCCTTCAGTCTGTGGCTTTAACCTCAGCAGAGGGTCTTCTACCAGCCTTCAGTCTCAGTGACTTTAACCTCAGCAGAGGGTCTTCTGCCAGCCTTCAGTCTTAGTGTCTTTAACCTCAGCAGAGGGTCTTCTACCAGCCTTCAGTCTGTGACTTTAACCTCAGCAGAGGGTCTTCTACCAGCCTTCAGTCTCAGTGACTTTAACCTCAGCAGAGGGTCTTCTACCAGCCTTCAGTCTGTGGCTTTAACCTCACCTGAGGGTCTTCTACCAGCCTTCAGTCTGTGACTTTAACCTCAGCAGAGGGTCTTCTACCAGCCTTCAGTCTGTGACTTTAACCTCAGCAGAGGGTCTTCTACCAGCCTTCAGTCTGTGACTTTAACCTCAGCAGAGGGTCTTCTACCAGCCTTCAGTCTTAGTGTCTTTAACCTCAGCAGAGGGTCTTCTACCAGCCTTCAGTCTTAGTGTCTTTAACCTCAGCAGAGGGTCTTCTACCAGCCTTCAGTCTCAGTGACTTTAACCTCAGCAGAGGGTCTTCTACCAGCCTTCAGTCTTAGTGTCTTTAACCTCAGCAGAGGGTCTTCTACCAGCCTTCAGTCTCCGTGTCTTTAACCTCAGCAGAGGGTCTTCTACCAGCCTTCAGTCTCCGTGACTTTAACCTCAGCAGAGGGTCTTCTACCAGCCTTCAGTCTTAGTGTCTTTAACCTCAGCAGAGGGTCTTCTACCAGCCTTCAGTCTCAGTGACGTTAACCTCAGCAGAGGGTCTTCTACCAGCCTTCAGTCTGTGGCTTTAACCTCAGCAGAGGGTCTTCTACCAGCCTTCAGTCTGTGGCTTTAACCTCAGCAGAGGGTCTTCTACCAGCCTTCAGTCTCAGTGACGTTAACCTCAGCAGAGGGTCTTCTACCAGCCTTCAGTCTGTGGCTTTAACCTCAGCAGAGGGTCTTCTACCAGCCTTCAGTCTCAGTGACTTTAACCTCAGCAGAGGGTCTCCTACCAGCCTTCAGTCTGTGACTTTAACCTCAGCAGAGGGTCTTCTACCAGCCTTCAGTCTCCGTGACTTTAACCTCAGCAGAGGGTCTTCTACCAGCCTTCAGTCTCCGTGACTTTAACCTCAGCAGAGGGTCTTCTACCAGCCTTCAGTCTCCGTGTCTTTAACCTCAGCAGAGGGTCTTCTACCAGCCTTCAGTCTCCGTGACTTTAACCTCAGCAGAGGGTCTTCTACCAGCCTTCAGTCTCAGTGACTTTAACCTCAGCAGAGGGTCTTCTACCAGCCTTCAGTCTGTGACTTTAACCTCAGCAGAGGGTCTCCTACCAGCTTCTCTCACTCTCTCTTTGTGTAGGAACATGCAGAGTGTTCAGCCCCGGGTTTAAAAACGATTTTGAAATCATTTAAAATGCAGTATATGTGCTTGATTGAGTTTGCCTGACTTAATGGACCAATAAAATAGTCCCAAAACTGTCAATCCTGCCCATCACCGCCCCACCTCTCCTCCCTCCTGCCCTGTCAGAAACCCTCCTCCTCCCTCCTGCCCTGTCAGAAACCTTCCTCCTCCCTCCTGCCCTGTCAGAAACCCTCCTCCTCCCTCCTGCCCTGTCAGAAACCCTCCTCCTCCCTCCTGCCCTGTCAGAAACCCTCCTCCTCCCTCCTGCCCTGTCAGAAACCCTCCTCCTCCCTCCTGCCCTGTCAGAAACCCTCCTCCTCCCTCCTGGCCTGTCAGAAACCCTCCTCCTCCCTCCTGGCCTGTCAGAAACCCTCCTCCTCCTTCCTGGCCTGTCAGAAACCCTCCTCCTCCCTCCTGGCCTGTCAGAAACCCTCCTCCTGGCCTGTCAGAAACCCTCCTCCTGCCCTGTCAGAAACCCTCCTCCTGCCCTGTCAGAAACCCTCCTCCTGCCCTGTCAGAAACCCTCCTCCTGCCCTGTCAGAAACCCTCTCCTCTTCCTCCTCCCTCCTCTCCGGTTAGAAGCCCTCTCCTCTTCCTCCTCCCTCCTCTCCGGTTAGAAGCCCTCTCCTCCTCCCTCCTCTCCTGTTAGAAGCTTCCTTCTCCCTCCTCTCCTGTTAGAAGCTCCCTCCTCCTCCTCCTCCCCCTCCCTTCTCTCCTGTTAGAAGCCCTGGGGTTAGATCCACCTCTCTGAAGAGACTGACTGGGGGTTAGATCCACCTCTCTGAAGAGACTGACTGGGGGTTAGATACACCAAATATATTAGCCACAGCCAACCCTCCCTGACACCAGAATGAATGTCTCTCTCTTGGCTATTAGTACCTGCCTTCCACCTCCTCTCCTGTTAGAAGCCCTCTCCTCCTTCCACCTCCTCTCCTGTTAGAAGCCCTCTCCTCCTTCCCCCTCCTCTCCTGTTAGAAGCCCTCTCCTCCTTCCCCCTCCTCTCCTGTTAGAAGCCCTCTCCTCCTTCCCCCTCCTCTCCTGTTAGAAGCCCTCTCCTCCTTCCCCCTCCTCTCCTGTTAGAAGCCCTCTCCTCCTTCCCCCTCCTCTCCTGTTAGAAGCCCTCTCCTCCTTCCCCCTCCTCTCCTGTTAGAAGCCCTCTCCTCCTTCCCCCTCCTCTCCTGTTAGAAGCCCTCTCCTCCTTCCCCCTCCTCTCCTGTTAGAAGCCCTCTCCTCCTTCCCCCTCCTCTCCTGTTAGAAGCCCTCTCCTCCTTCCCCCTCCTCTCCTGTTAGAAGCCCTCTCCTCCTTCCCCCTCCTCTCCTGTTAGAAGCCCTCTCCTCCTTCCCCCTCCTCTCCTGTTAGAAGCCCTCTCCTCCTTCCCCCTCCTCTCCTGTTAGAAGCCCTCTCCTCCTTCCCCCTCCTCTCCTGTTAGAAGCCCTCTCCTCCTTCCCCCTCCTCTCCTGTTAGAAGCCCTCTCCTCCTTCCCCCCTCCTCTCCTGTTAGAAGCCCTCTCCTCCTTCCCCCTCCTCTCCTGTTAGAAGCCCTCTCCTCCTTCCCCCTCCTCTCCTGTTAGAAGCCCTCTCCTCCTTCCCCCTCCTCTCCTGTTAGAAGCCCTCTCCTCCTTCCCCCTCCTCTCCTGTTAGAAGCCCTCTCCTCCTCCCCTCCCTTCCCCCTCCTCTCCTGCTCCCTCCCTTCCCCCTCCTCTCCTGTTAGAAGCCCTCTCCTCCTTCCCCCTCCTCTCCTGTTAGAAGCCCTCTCCTCCTCCCGGGCCCCTCTGGGCTCATCTCACCCTGACTAAACTCATTGTGTCTGACTCTAGGAATGTGCTGATCCTCTAGAGACTCTGCTCACAAGTGTTATCTTTCTCTCTCTCTCTATCTTGCTCTGATCTGACCTCGCTCTTTTCTGACCATGGTTCCCTCAGGGGAATGAGAAGGTAGCAGGATGGTTCCCCCAGGGGAATGAGAAGGTAGCAGGATGGTTCCCCCAGGGGAATGAGAAGGTAGCAGGATGGTTCCCCCAGGGGAATGAGAAGGTAGCAGGATGGTTCCCCCCTCAGGGGAATGAGAAGGTAGCAGGATGGTGGTTCCACCAGGGGAATGAGAAGGTAGCAGGATGGTGGTTCCCTCAGGGGAATGAGAAGGTAGCAGGATGGTGGTTCCCTCAGGGGAATGAGAAGGTAGCGGGATGGTGGTTCCGCCAGGGGAATGAGAAGGTAGCGGGATGGTGGTTCCGCCAGGGGAATGAGAAGGTAGCGGGATGGTGGTTCCCTCAGGGGAATGAGAAGGTAGCAGGATGGTTCCCCCAGGGAAATGAGAAGGTAGCAGGATATGGATAATGTAGTAGATTCTAGATGTCCTGTCTGTGGCTGGTAGTGTCCCAGTTGTAATGTCTGTGGTTAATTCAGTATATTGGACTCCTGAGACATGTATCTGATGCCCACATGCGTAAAGGAAAAAGCCCAGGGCAGAAATGAGAAAAGGCCGAGCTGAAAATAGTTGGTCCTCATCCGTGTGTCAGACTCTTTTATTTATAAACTCTGACTTGGGAAAAGATTTCTACTGCTGATCGCCAGTCCCAAATGGGACCCTATTGCCTATATAGTGCATAATGGCCCATAGGGCTCTGGTCAATAGTAGTGCACTATATAGGGAACAGGGTTCCATAGGGCTCTGGTCAATAGTAGTGCACTATATAGGGAACAGGGTTCCATAGGGCTCTGGTCAATAGTAGTGCACTATATAGGGAACAGGGTTCCATAGGGCTCTGGTCAATAGTAGTCAATGGAGGACTTGGCATGGCTGTTATCATATTATCTAATATTAGACTGATGTAATCACATCACAGGGCCTGTGAAGAGGACTTGGCATCGCTGTTATCATATTATAATATTAGACTGATGTAATCAATCAATGTGTATTTATAAAGTGATGTCACAAAGTGCTGAACAGAAACCCAGTCTAAAACCTCAAACAGCAATGCAGATGTAGAACCATTTCCCACCAGTCTCTCTGTTATTGTATTGAGTACTGTAGCCTACTGCTGGGTCAGCCACTGTCACATGACGAGGCCAGTAGAGAGCGGTCCGCTGTCACATGACGAGGCCAGTAGAGAGCGGTCCGCTGTCACATGACGAGGCCAGTAGAGAGCGGTCCGCTGTCACATGACGAGGCCAGTAGAGAGCGGTCCGCTGTCACATGACGAGGCCAGTAGAGAGCGGTCCGCTGTCACATGACGAGGCCAGTAGAGAGCGGTCCGCTGTCACATGACGAGGCCAGTAGAGAGCGGTCCACTTCGTTTTATATAATCCTGTAATAATTAGTAATGTATTAGACAAGTCAGAAGTTTCCTCCATTCTGTATGACTAAGTTATCATTGTCCGAGGCAGAATGACAATCTCCTCCCTGTTTCTGTAGTGAGACAGCTTGATGTAGCAGGACACCCCCTGGACAGGACACTAGTCTATATCCTGTTTCTGTAGTGTGAGGCAGCTTGATGTAGCAGGACACCCCCTGGACAGGACACTGATGTAGCAGGACACCCCCTGGACAGGACACTGATGTAGCAGGACACCCCCTGGACAGGACACTGATGTAGCAGGACACCCCCTGGACAGGACACTGATGTAGCAGGACACCCCCTGGACAGGACACCCCCTGGACAGGACACCCCCTGGACAGGACACCCCCTGGACAGGACACCCCCTGGACAGGACACCCCCTGGACAGGACACCCCCTGGACAGGACACTAGTCTGCCAGTGTGTTGTTGAGTACATATCCAGCTGGTCTGTTTATTAATCTACATTATAGGCCTTTCTTCCTCTTTTCTAAATGGTGTCTATTTGTGTTGGGAGCATCCTGCCTGCTGCTTTACTGATAACAGTGTGTGTGTGTGTGTGTGTGTGTGTGTGTGTGTGTGTGTGTGTGTGTGTGTGTGTGTGTGTGTGTGTGTGTGTGTGTGTGTGTGTGTGTGTGTGTGTGTGTGTGTGTGTGTGTGTGTGTGTGTGTGTGTGTGTGTGTGTGTGTGTGTGTGTGTGTGTGTGTGTGTGTGTGTGGGTGTGCGCGCATGCTTGTATCTTGTTGTTTTGTGCTTGTGTGGTTGATTAGTCTCCTTCCCAACATCCGTCTTCTCCTCTTAGAGTCGAGTGTTGTCTTCTATACAGAGCAGCTCTCTGTGATAGTGTCTGTCAGATATATAGTATAGCAGCTCTATGTGATATAGTGTCAGATATATAGTATAGCAGCTCTATGTGATATAGTGTCAGATATATAGTATAGCAGCTCTCTGTGATATAGTGTCTGTCAGATATATAGTATAGCAGCTCTCTGTGATATAGTGTCAGATATATAGTATAGCAGCTCTCTGTGATATAGTGTCTGTCAGATATATAGTATAGCAGCTCTCTGTGATATAGTGTCTGTCAGATATATAGTATAGCAGCTCTCTGTGATATAGTTTCTGTCAGATATATAGAATAGCAGCTCTCTGTGATATAGTGTCAGATATATAGTATAGCAGCTCTCTGTGATATAGTGTCTGTCAGATATATAGTATAGCAGCTCTCTGTGATATAGTGTCTGTCAGATATATAGTATAGCAGCTCTCTGTGATAGTGTCTGTCAGATATATAGTATAGCAGCTCTCTGTGATATAGTGTCAGATATATAGTATAGCAGCTCTATGTGATATAGTGTCTGTCAGATATAGCAGCTCTCTGTGATAGTGTCTGTCAGATATATAGTATAGCAGCTCTCTGTGATATAGTGTCTGTCAGATATATAGTATAGCAGCTCTCTGTGATATAGTGTCTGTCAGATATATAGTATAGCAGCTCTCTGTGATATAGTGTCTGTCAGATATATAGTATAGCAGCTCTCTGTGATATAGTGTCTGTCAGATATATAGTATAGCAGCTCTCTGTGATATAGTTTCTGTCAGATATATAGAATAGCAGCTCTCTGTGATATAGTGTCAGATATATAGTATAGCAGCTCTCTGTGATATAGTGTCTGTCAGATATATAGTATAGCAGCTCTCTGTGATATAGTGTCTGTCAGATATATAGTATAGCAGCTCTCTGTGATAGTGTCTGTCAGATATATAGTATAGCAGCTCTCTGTGATATAGTGTCAGATATATAGTATAGCAGCTCTATGTGATATAGTGTCTGTCAGATATAGCAGCTCTCTGTGATAGTGTCTGTCAGATATATAGTATAGCAGCTCTCTGTGATATAGTGTCTGTCAGATATATAGTATAGCAGCTCTCTGTGATATAGTGTCAGATATATAGTATAGCAGCTCTCTGTGATATAGTGTCTGTCAGATATATAGTATAGCAGCTCTCTGTGATATAGTGTCTGTCAGATATATAGTATAGCAGCTCTCTGTGATATAGTTTCTGTCAGATATATAGAATAGCAGCTCTCTGTGATATAGTGTCAGATATATAGTATAGCAGCTCTCTGTGATATAGTGTCTGTCAGATATATAGTATAGCAGCTCTCTGTGATATAGTGTCTGTCAGATATATAGTATAGCAGCTCTCTGTGATAGTGTCTGTCAGATATATAGTATAGCAGCTCTCTGTGATATAGTGTCAGATATATAGTATAGCAGCTCTATGTGATATAGTGTCTGTCAGATATAGCAGCTCTCTGTGATAGTGTCTGTCAGATATATAGTATAGCAGCTCTCTGTGATATAGTGTCTGTCAGATATATAGTATAGCAGCTCTCTGTGATATAGTGTCTGTCAGATATATAGTATAGCAGCTCTCTGTGATATAGTGTCAGATATATAGTATAGCAGCTCTCTGTGATATAGTGTCAGATATATAGTATAGCAGCTCTCTGTGATATAGTGTCAGATATATAGTATAGCAGCTCTCTGTGATATAGTGTCAGATATATAGTATAGCAGCTCTCTGTGATATAGTGTCTGTCAGATATATAGTATAGCAGCTCTCTGTGATATAGTGTCAGATATATAGTATAGCAGCTCTCTGTGATATAGTGTCAGATATATAGTATAGCAGCTCTCTGTGATATAGTGTCTGTCAGATATATAGTATAGCAGCTCTCTGTGATATAGTGTCAGATATATAGTATAGCAGCTCTCTGTGATATAGTGTCAGATATATAGTATAGCAGCTCTCTGTGATATAGTGGCTGTCAGATATATAGTATAGCAGCTCTCTGTGATATAGTGGCTGTCAGATATAGCAGCTCTCTGTGATATAGTGTCTGTCAGATATATAGTATAGCAGCTCTCTGTGATATAGTGTCTGTCAGATATATAGTATAGCAGCTCTCTGTGATATAGTGTCTGTCAGATATATAGTATAGCAGCTCTCTGTGATATAGTGTCAGATGTATAGTATAGCAGCTCTATGTGATATAGTGTCAGATATATAGTATAGCAGCTCTCTGTGATATAGTGTCTGTCAGATATATAGAATAGCAGCTCTCTGTGATATAGTGTCTGTCAGATATATAGTATAGCAGCTCTCTGATATAGTGTCTGTCAGATATATAGTATAGCAGCTCTCTGTGATAGTGTCTGTCAGATATATAGTATAGCAGCTCTCTGTGATATAGTGTCAGATATATAGTATAGCAGCTCTCTGTGATATAGTGTCTGTCAGATATATAGTATAGCAACTCTCTGTGATATAGTGTCAGATATAGTATAGCAGCTCTCTGTGATAGTGTCAGATATATAGTATAGCAGCTCTCTGTGATATAGTGTCTGTCAGATATATAGTATAGCAGCTCTCTGTGATATAGTGTCTGTCAGATATATAGTATAGCAGCTCTCTGTGATATAATGTCTGTCAGATATATAGTATAGCAGCTCTCTGTGATATAGTGTCAGATATATAGTATAGCAACTCTCTGTGATATAGTGTCAGATATAGTATAGCAGCTCTCTGTGATAGTGTCAGATATATAGTATAGCAGCTCTCTGTGATATAGTGTCTGTCAGATATATAGTATAGCAGCTCTCTGTGATATAGTGTCTGTCAGATATATAGTATAGCAGCTCTCTGTGATATAGTGTCTGTCAGATATATAGTATAGCAGCTCTCTGTGATATAGTGTCTGTCAGATATATAGTATAGCAGCTCTCTGTGATATAGTGTCTGTCAGATATATAGTATAGCAGCTCTCTGTGATATAGTGTCAGATATAGTATAGCAGCTCTCTGTGATAGTGTCAGATATATAGTATAGCAGCTCTCTGTGATAGTGTCTGTCAGATATATAGTATAGCAGCTCTCTGTGATATAGTGTCAGATATATAGTATAGCAGCTCTCTGTGATATAGTGTCTGTCAGATATATAGTATAGCAGCTCTCTGTGATATAGTGTCTGTCAGATATATAGTATAGCAGCTCTCTGTGATATAGTGTCTGTCAGATATATAGTATAGCAGCTCTCTGTGATATAGTGTCAGATATATAGTATAGCAACTCTCTGTGATATAGATTCAGTCAGATATATAGTATAGCAGCTCTCTGTGATATAGTGTCAGTCAGATATATAGTATAGCAGCTCTCTGTGATATAGTGTCAGATATATAGTATAGCAGCTCTCTGTGATATAGTGTCAGATATATAGTATAGCAGCTCTCTCACGTTCTCATTTACAACTGCAACCCTGGCAAGATAAATTCAAAGCAGTTCGACACAAACAACAACACAGCGTTACGCATGGAGCAAACTATAAACAAGTCAATGACACAGTAGAGAAGAGAGAGTCTATATGCAGTGTGTGCAAAAGGCATGAGGAGGTGAGGCAATAAGTAGGCCATAGGAGGGAATAATTACAATTTAGCAGATTAACACTGGAGTGATAGAGGAGCAGATGATGATGTGCAGGTAGAGATACTGGTGTGCAAAAGAACAGAACAGTAAATAAAAACAGTATGGGGATGAGGTAGGTAGATTGGGTGGGCTATTTTACAGATGGACTATCAGAATCATAAAACACGGGACGAGATGTTTCTGTCCATCTTGCCAATAGATAGTATGCACTCACATGAGAGATGGACTATGTACAGCTGCAGCAGAGAACTGGAAGGAAAGGAGGCCAAATGAGGTGTCTACATCTGCCTGACAACAGAACTCTGTTTCCCGCGTCAGTCCTCTACTCTGCCTGACAACAGAACTCTGTTTCCCGTGTCAGTCCTCTACATCTGCCTGACAACAGAACTCTGTTTCCCGTGTCAGTCCTCTACATCTGCCTGACAACAGAACTCTGTTTCCCGCGTCAGTCCTCTACTCTGCCTGACAACAGAACTCTGTTTCCCGTGTCAGTCCTCTACTCTGCCTGACAACAGAACTCTGACCCCCTTAGAGGAAGAAACAGGAAATGACCATGTTCCGTTCTGGAAAACCCCACCGGTCGTCGTCCTGAGTTAAATGGATGCTGATTGTGTTGTTTGGTGTCCGGGGACGTGACTCTCTTTCAGAAGCCAAGCAAGGAGTCGCTGTTAAAGGATCTACTGATGATATGGAGGTTGCATCCTCATGTTTTAGATACGGGTCGTAGGGAGGATGTTACTGTGATGTATTGATATGGGTCGTAGGGAGGATGTTACCGTGATGTATTGATACGGGTCGTAGGGAGGATGTTACCGTGATGTATTGATACGGGTCGTAGGGAGGATGTTACCGTGATGTATTGATATGGGTCGTAGGGAGGATGTTACCATAATGTATTGATATGGGTCGTAGGGAGGATGTTACCATAATGTATTGATATGGGTCGTAGGGAGGATGTTACCATAATGTATTGATATGGGTCGTAGGGAGGATGTTACTGTGATGTATTGATATGGGTCGTAGGGAGGATGTTACCATAATGTATTGATATGGGTCGTAGGGAGGATGTTACCATAATGTATTGATACGGGTCGTAGGGAGGATGTTACCATAATGTATTGATATGGGTCGTAGGGAGGATGCTACCATACAGTATTGATATGGGTCATAGGGAGGATGTTACCATAATGTATTGATACGGGTCGTAGTGAGGATGCTACCATACAGTATTGATATGGGTCGTAGGGAGGATGACCGTGATGTATTGATACGGGTCGTAGGGAGGATGTTACCATAATGTATTGATACGGGTCGTAGGGAGGATGTTACCATAATGTATTGATACGGGTCGTAGGGAGGATGTTACCATAATGTATTTACGGGTCGTAGGGAGGATGTTACCATAATGTATTGATATGGGTCGTAGGGAGGATGTTACCATAATGTATTGATATGGGTCGTAGGGAGGATGTTACCATAATGTATTGATATGGGTCGTAGGGAGGATGTTACCATAATGTATTGATATGGGTCGTAGGGAGGATGTTACCATAATGTATTGATACGGGTCGTAGTGAGGATGCTACCATACAGTATTGATATGGGTCGTAGGGAGGATGTTACCATAATGTATTGATATGGGTCGTAGGGAGGATGTTACCATAATGTATTGATATGGGTCGTAGGGAGGATGTTACCATAATGTATTGATACGGGTCGTAGTGAGGATGCTACCATACAGTATTGATATGGGTCGTAGGGAGGATGTTACCGTGATGTATTGATACGGGTCGTAGGGAGGATGTTACCATAATGTATTGATACGGGTCGTAGGGAGGATGTTACATAATGTATTGATATGGGTCGTAGGGAGGATGTTACCGTAATGTATTTACGGGTCGTAGGGAGGATGTTACTGTGATGTATTGATATGGGTCGTAGGGAGGACGTTACCATAATGTATTGATACGGGTCGTAGGGAGGATGTTACCATAATGTATTGATATGGGTCGTAGGGAGGATGTTACCGTAATGTATTTACGGGTCGTAGGGAGGATGTTACTGTGATGTATTGATATGGGTCGTAGGGAGGATGTTACCATAATGTATTGATACGGGTCGTAGGGAGGATGTTACCATAATGTATTGATATGGGTCGTAGGGAGGATGTTACCGTGATGTATTGATATGGGTCGTAGGGAGGATGTTACTGATGTATTGATATGGGTCATAGGGAGGATGTTACCATAATGTATTGATACGAGTCGTAGGGAGGATGTTACTGTGATGTATTGATACGGGTCGTAGGGAGGATGTTACCATGATGTATTGATACGGGTCGTAGGGAGGATGTTACCATAATGTATTGATATGGGTCGTAGGGAGGATGTTACCATAATGTATTGATATGGGTCGTAGGGAGGATGTTACCATAATGTATTGATACGGGTCGTAGGGAGGATGTTACCACAATGTATTGATACGGGTCGTAGGGAGGATGTTACCATAATGTATTGATATGGGTCGTAGGGAGGATGTTACCATAATGTATTGATACGGGTCGTAGGGAGGATGTTACCATAATGTATTGATACGGGTCGTAGGGAGGATGTTACCGTGATGTATTGATACGGGTCGTAGGGAGGATGTTACCATAATGTATTGATACGGGTCGTAGGGAGGATGTTAACATAATGTATTGATACGGGTCGTAGGGAGGACGTTACCATAATGTATTGATACGGGTCGTAGGGAGGATGTTACCATAATGTATTGATATGGGTCGTAGGGAGGATGTTACTGTGATGTATTGATATGGGTCGTAGGGAGGATGTTACCATAATGTATTGATACGGGTCGTAGGGAGGACGTTACCATAATGTATTGATACGGGTCGTAGGGAGGACGTAAATCAGTCCTGAACACTGATAGGCTACTAGATACTGTCTGATCTGTGTAAATCACAGTCCTTAACACTGATAGGCTACTAGATACTGTCTGATCTGTGTAAATCACAGTCCTTAACACTGATAGGCTACTAGATACTGTCTGATCCGTGGTGTTGAGTGTTGTTGTTTAGGGGTTGTTGGTATCCATGGTAACAGCAGTGAATGGTGGTAGTACGCCAGGCATGGTTTACTGCTATGACCACATCTGACCGTTGACGTGTGTGTGTGTGTCACAATATTTGCAATACACACACACACACACACACGGATCCCCTGCGGTGTGTAACCACAGCCACGGCTCATAATCTTCTGACAGTTGTTTAGAAGGCTGGTTTCTCTCTCTGAAAGGAGATATGCTCTGTCTCTCCGTGTCTATCAGTCGGTCTGAACTTGATCTACTGCAGAGTCTGAATCTGGGCTTTACAGTCTTGAGGCTCCATGTCTCAAGGTTTCAGAGTAGAAGTGCTGATTTATGATCAGTTCTGCCCTTTGAGGTCCCAAATTAATCAGATTGCATGGACATGGAGGACCTGTAGATCAGTGTACAGATAACCCTTAACTAAACACTACAGTAGACCCCTAACTAAACACTACAGTAGACCCCTAACTAAACACTACAGTAGACCCCTAACTAAACACTACAGTAGACCCCTAACTAAACACTACAGTAGACCCCTAACTAAACACTACAGGAGACCCCTAACTAAACACTACAGGAGACCCCTAACTAAACACTACAGGAGACCCCTAACTAAACACTACAGTAGACCCCTAACTAAACACTACAGTAGACTCCTAACTAAACACTACAGTAGACCCCTAACTAAACACTACAGTAGACCCCTAACTAAACACTACAGTAGACCCCTAACTAAACACTACAGTAGACCCCTAACTAAACACTACAGTAGACCCCTAACTAAACACTACAGTAGACCCCTAACTAAACACTACAGTAGACCCCTAACTAAACACTACAGTAGACCCCTATCTAAACAACCCCACTGCCCTAAGATGCTGTAGGTTATTTGTAGTGGTGTTGTGTGGGGACCTCTCCCCGGGCCGCGTGGGGACCTCTCCCCGGGCCGCGTGGGGACCTCTCCCCGGGCCGCGTGGGGACCTCTCCCCGGGCCGCGTGGGGACCTCTCCCCCGGGCCGCGTGGGGACCTCTCCCCCGGGCCGCGTGGGGACCTCTCCCCCGGGCCGCGTGGGGACCTCTCCCCCGGGCCGCGTGGGGACCTCTCCCCCGGGCCGCGTGGGGACCTCTCCCCCGGGCCGCCTCTCCCCCGGGCCGCCTCTCCCCCGGGCCGCCTCTCCCCCGGGCCGCCTCTCCCCGGGCCGCCTCTCCCCCGGGCCGCCTCTCCCCCGGGCCGCCTCTCCCCCGGGCCGCGTGGGGCCGCGTGGGGCCGCCTCTCCCCCGGGCCGCGTGGGGCCGCCTCTCCCCCGGGCCGCGTGGGGCCGCCTCTCCCCCGGGCCGCGTGGGGACATTATTGTTAACCTCATCTCTTTGATCTCTTTCAGAGAAGCTGTACAACTCTCATGGACCTGAGCTCCGGAGGTCCCTGTTCTCCCTCAAGCAGCTCTTCGAGGTAAAGACCAGTATATTATCTCTGGATAGAGACCAGTGTATTATCTCTGGATAGAGACCAGTGTATTATCTCTGGATAGAGACCAGTGTATTATCTCTGGGCAGAGGCCAGTGTATTATCTCTGGGCAGAGGCCAGTGTATTATCTCTGGGCAGAGGCCAGTGTATTATCTCTGGGCAGAGGCCAGTGTATTATCTCTGGGCAGAGGCCAGTGTATTATCTCTGGGCAGAGGCCAGTGTATTATCTCTGGGCAGAGGCCAGTGTATTATCTCTGGGCAGAGGCCAGTGTATTATCTCTGGGCAGAGGCCAGTGTATTATCTCTGGGCAGAGGCCAGTGTATTATCTCTGGGCAGAGGCCAGTGTATTATCTCTGGGCAGAGGCCAGTGTATTATCTCTGGGCAGAGGCCAGTGTATTATCTCTGGGCAGAGGCCAGTGTATTATCTCTGGGCAGAGGCCAGTGTATTATCTCTGGGCAGAGGCCAGTGTATTATCTCTGGGCAGAGGCCAGTGTATTATCTCTGGGCAGAGGCCAGTGTATTATCTCTGGGCAGAGGCCAGTGTATTATCTCTGGGCAGAGGCCAGTGTATTATCTCTGGGCAGAGGCCAGTGTATTATCTCTGGGCAGAGGCCAGTGTATTATCTCTGGGCAGAGGCCAGTGTATTATCTCTGGGCAGAGGCCAGTGTATTATCTCTGGGCAGAGGCCAGTGTATTATCTCTGGGCAGAGGCCAGTGTATTATCTGTTATCTAATCCAATACTAGACATGACTGAGTCCCACCCACCGTTTATTCAACATGTGCTGATTCTCTCCATATCACATCCTCTTCCTCCTCTTCCTCTCTCTGTGAGCTGGTGACAACCGGGCCAGTGGAGACAGCTCTACTCTGTGTCTGATAGGACTGGAACAGAGGAACCTGGAAGAATGGAGATGGGCGGTGGGGAGAGAGAGGGGGGGTGACTGGCGGTAGAGAGTGGTGAGAGAGAGGGGGAGACGGGCGGTAGAGAGTGGGGAGACTGGGAGAGAGGGGGGAGACTGGGAGAGAGGGGGAGACTGAGAGAGCGAGGGGGAGACTGAGAGAGAGCGAGGGGGAGACTGAGAGAGAGCGAGGGGGAGACTGAGAGAGAGCGAGGGGGAGACTGAGAGAGAGCGAGGGGGAGACTGAGAGAGAGCGAGGGGGAGACTGAGAGAGAGCGAGGGGGAGACTGAGAGAGAGCGAGGGGGAGACTGAGAGAGAGCGAGGGGGAGACTGAGAGAGAGCGGGGGAGACTGAGAGAGAGCGAGGGGGAGACTGAGAGAGAGCGAGGGAGACTGAGAGAGAGCGAGGGGAGACTGAGAGAGAGCGAGGGGGAGACTGAGAGAGAGCGAGGGGGAGACTGAGAGAGAGCGAGGGGGAGACTGAGAGAGAGCGAGGGGGAGACTGAGAGAGAGCGAGGGGGAGACTGAGAGAGAGCGAGGGGAGACTGAGAGAGAGCGAGGGGGGAGACTGAGAGCGAGCGAGGGGGAGACTGAGAGCGAGGGAGGGGGAGACTGAGAGAGAGCGAGGGAGGGGGAGACTGAGAGAGAGCGAGGAGGGGGGGAGACTGAGAGAGAGCGAGGGGGGGGAGACTGAGAGAGAGCGAGGAGGGGAGACTGAGAGAGAGCGAGGGAGGGGGGAGACTGAGAGAGAGCGAGGGAGGGGGAGACTGAGAGAGAGCGAGCGAGGGGGAGACTGAGAGAGCGCGGGAGACTGAGCGCGCGCAGCGAGGGGGAGACTGAGCGCGAGACGAGCGAGGGGAGACTGAGCGCGAGCGAGCGGGGGGGAGACTGAGCGCGAGCGAGCGAGGGGGAGACTGAGCGCGAGCGAGCGAGGGGGAGACTGAGCGCGAGCGAGCGAGGGGGAGACTGAGCGCGAGCGAGCGAGGGGGGAGACTGAGCGAGCGAGCGAGGGGGAGACTGAGCGCGAGCGAGCGAGGGGGAGACTGAGCGCGAGCGAGCGGGGGGAGACTGAGCGAGCGAGCGAGGGGGAGACTGAGCGCAGCGAGCGAGGGGGAGACTGAGCGCGAGCGAGCGAGGGGGAGACTGAGCGAGCGAGCGAGGGGGGGAGAGACTGAGCGCGAGCGAGCGGGGGAGACTGAGCGCGAGCGAGCGAGGGGAGACTGAGCGAGCGAGCGAGGGGGAGACTGAGCGCGAGCGAGCGAGGGGGGAGACTGAGCGCGAGCGAGCGAGGGGGAGACTGAGCGCGAGCGAGCGGGGGGAGACTGAGCGCGGCGAGCGAGGGGGAGACTGAGCGCGAGCGAGCGAGGGGGAGACTGAGCGAGCTCGAGGGGGAGACTGAGCGCGAGCGAGCGAGGGGGAGACTGAGCGCGAGCGAGCGAGGGGGAGACTGAGCGCGAGCGAGCGAGGGGGACTGAGCGCGAGCGAGCGAGCGGGGGGGAGACTGAGCGCGAGCGAGCGAGGGGGGAGACTGAGCGCGAGCGAGCGAGGGGGGAGACTGAGCGAGGAGGGGGGGTAGAGCACATACCAGTCATGCCAGGGACTTCATTGTGATCGTTTGAGAGATGAAGGGTTGATAATTGAATTAGATGTGCAGGGCGTGTCCCCAATAGGGTTGTGTCCCCAAACAGTTTGTTTTACATCCGTTGAGAATGACAATAGTTCCTCATGTACTCATGAAATAGTTTTTGAGCTAATATTCTATATCAGAGGGAACAGGAGCTCAAGCTGTAGAAGATGTTTGAGGTGCCAGTACTTGGCTCCGGTGAGCTCCTGCAAAAGTTAAGCATCGCTTCTTATCAACTTGATCAAATGGTCTCCAGCTGTGTCTGTCCCGAGCTCACTGGGCAGGGACACTCTGAGGGACCAGGATAGTTGATACAATGTTGCTAGTTTGTTGGTGAGACCTTCAGTTTGGAGTCATTTTTAGTTCATAGTTGATACAATGTTGCTGGTGAGACCTTCAGGCTGGAGTCATTTTTAGTTAATAGTTGATACAATGTTGCTGGTGAGACCTTCAGGCTGGAGTCATATTTAGTTCATAGTTGATACAATGTTGCTGGTGAAACCTTCAGGCTGGAGTCATATTTAGTTCATAGTTGATACAATGTTGCTGGTGAAACCTTCAGGTTGGAGTCATATTTAGTTCATAGTTGATACAATGTTGCTGGTGAGACCTTCAGGCTGGAGTCATATTTAGTTAATAGTTGATACAATGTTGCTGGTGAAACCTTCAGGCTGGAGTCATTTTTAGTTAATAGTTGATACAATGTTGCTGGTGAGACCTTCAGGCTGGAGTCATATTTAGTTCATAGTTGATACAATGTTGCTGGTGAAACCTTCAGGCTGGAGTCATTTTTAGTTAATAGTTGATACAATGTTGCTGGTGAGACCTTCAGGCTGGAGTCATATTTAGTTCATAGTTGATACAATGTTGCTGGTGAAACCTTCAGGCTGGAGTCATTTTTAGTTAATAGTTGATACAATGTTGCTGGTGAAACCTTCAGGCTGGAGTCATATTTAGTTCATAGTTGATACAATGTTGCTGGTTCGTTGCAGAAAGGCCATGTGTGTTTTATTTTTATCATGATATTTTCTACCTGCAGGATGCAATATTTTAATCTGTTGGCTGTTTTTACATAGTTGCCAATGGCAACAGAAGTTTCTTTTTAGGTTTGTCATTTACATTTTGGATAGTTTTGATTAACTACACGACAATTATTTTGAAATACTTTTGTATATATATAAAATACAAATACACTACATATACAAAAGTATGTGGACACCACTTTAATTTAGTGGATTCGGCTAATACAGCCAAACCCGTTGTTGACAGGTGTATAGAATCGAGCACACAGCCCATGCAATCTCCATAGACAAACATTGGCAGTAGCATGGCCCCATACCGAAGAGCTCAGTGACTTTCAACGTGGCACCGTCATAGGATGCCACCTTTCCAACAAGTCAGTTCGTCAAATTTCTGTCCTGCTAGAGCTGCCCTGGGCCAACTGTAAGTGCTGTTATTGTGAAGTGGAAACCTCTAGAAGCAGCTTAGCCACACAAGCAGGGCCGCATTACTCTAGTGTGCAGGGCACATTAACTGTCTGTTTGGGGTCTAAACAGCGTCTAAGCAGGGTTTCTATGGTAACCTCTCTGTTAACGCTGTGTGGTTGTGGTGTGTTGTAGGACGATAAAGACATAAAGAATCATCTGTCCTCGGTTGCAGGGTTTCTATGGTAACCTCTCTGTTAACGCTGTGTGGTTGTGGTGTGTTGTAGGACGATAAAGACATAAAGAATCATCTGTCCTCGGTTGCAGGGTTTCTATGGTAACCTCTCTGTTAATGCTGTGTGGTTGTGGTGTGTTGTAGGACGATAAAGACATAAAGAATCATCTGTCCTCGGTTGCAGGGTTTCTATGGTAACCTCTCTGTTAACGCTGTGTGGTTGTGGTGTGTTGTAGGACGATAAAGACCTAAAGAATCATCTGTCCTCGGTTGCAGGGTTGCTATGGTAACCTCTCTGTTAACGCTGTGTGGTTGTGGTGTGTTGTAGGACGATAAAGACCTAAAGAATCATCTGTCCTCGGTTGCAGGGTTGCTATGGTAACCTCTCTGTTAACGCTGTGTGGTTGTGGTGTGTTGTAGGACGATAAAGACATAAAGAATCATCTGTCCTCGGTTGCAGGGTTGCTATGGTAACCTCTCTGTTAACGCTGTGTGGTTGTGGTGTGTTGTAGGACGATAAAGACCTGGTACCAGAGTTCGTGAATTCAGAAGGCTTGACGTGTTTCATCAAGGTTGGAACGGAGGCAGACCACAACTATCAGAACTACATTCTCCGAGGTGAGTACGATCTCAACAATCATTTTAGTTTAACCTTTTATTTAACTAGGCAAGTCGGTTAAGAACAGATTCTTATTTACAATGACAGATTTATACCTTGTCAGCTCAGGGATTCGATCCAGCAACCTTTTGGTTACTAGTCCAACGCTCTAACCACTAGACTACCTGCCTGCCCCACTCATCTAACACCTACCTTATATATCACTTCATATTATTATTATTATTATTATATATATTATTATTATTATCACTTTAATAGTTTTCTCAGACGTACATATTTCAGAACAAGTTAGCAATGAATGTTACACAGTAAATAAATACCTGATACTTTTACAATTATTAGTGTTGCAGATCAGAACAAAGATACAAACAAAGGCTTTAGTATCGTGATACTGAGGACGAGGAACGTCAGGGCTTTAGTATCGTGGTACTGAACGTCAGGGCTTTAGTATCATGATACTGAGGACGCTGAACGTCAGGGCTTTAGTATCGTGGTACTGAGGACGCTGAACGTCAGGGCTTTAGTATCGTGATACTGAATGTCAGGGCTTTAGTATCGTGATACTGAATGTCAGGCCTTTAGTATCGTGATACTGAATGGCAGGGCTTTAGTATCGTGATACTGAATGTCAGGGCTTTAGTATCGTGATACTGAATGTCAGGGCTTTAGTATCGTGATACTGAACGGCAGGGCTTTAGTATCGTGATACTGAATGTCAGGGCTTTAGTATCGTGATACTGAATGTCAGGGCTTTAGTATCGTGATACTGAACGTCAGGGCTTTAGTATCGTGATACTGAACGTCAGGGCTTTAGTATCGTGATACTGAACGTCAGGGCTTTAGTATCGTGATACTGAACGTCAGGGCTGTAGTATCGTGATACTGAACGTCAGGGCTTTAGTATCGTGATACTGAACGTCAGGGCTTTAGTATCGTGATACTGAACGTCAGGGCTTTAGTATCGTGATACTGAACGTCAGGGCTTTAGTATCGTGATACTGAACGTCAGGGCTTTAGTATCGTGATACTGAACGTCAGGGCTTTAGTATCGTGGTACTGAGGACGCTGAACGTCAGGGCTTTAGTATCGTGGTACTGAGGACGCTGAACGTCAGGGCTTTAGTATCGTGATACTGAACGTCAGGGCTTTAGTATCGTGATACTGAACGTCAGGGCTTTAGTATCGTGATACTGAACGTCAGGGCTTTAGTATCGTGATACTGAACGTCAGGGCTTTAGTATCGTGATACTGAACGTCAGGGCTTTAGTATCGTGGTACTGAGGACGCTGAACGTCAGGGCTTTAGTATCGTGGTACTGAGGACGCTGAACGTCAGGGCTTTAGTATCGTGATACTGAACGTCCAGGGCTTTAGTATCGTGATACTGAACGTCAGGGCTTTAGTATCGTGATACTGAACGTCAGGGCTTTAGTATCGTGATACTGAACGTCAGGGCTTTAGTATCGTGGTACTGAGGACGCTGAACGTCAGGGCTTTAGTATCGTGGTACTGAGGACGCTGAACGTCAGGGCTTTAGTATCGTGGTACTGAGGACACTGAACGTCAGGGCTTTAGTATCGTGATACTGAACGTCAGGGCTTTAGTATCGTGATACTGAACGTTAGGGCTTTAGTATCGTGATACTGAACGTTAGGGCTTTAGTATCGTGGTACTGAGGATGCTGAACGTTAGGGCTTTAGTATCGTGATGCTGAACGTCAGGGCTTTAGTATCGTGATGCTGAACGTCAGGGCTTTAGTATCGTGATGCTGAACGTCAGGGCTTTAGTATCGTGATACTGAACGTCAGGGCTTTAGTATCGTGATACTGAGGACGCTGAACGTCAGGGCTTTAGTATCGTGGTACTGAGGACGCTGAACGTCAGGGCTTTAGTATCGTGATACTGAACGTCAGGGCTTTAGTATCGTGGTACTGAGGATGCTGAACGTTAGGGCTTTAGTATCGTGATGCTGAACGTCAGGGCTTTAGTATCGTGATGCTGAACGTCAGGGCTTTAGTATCGTGATGCTGAACGTCAGGGCTTTAGTATCGTGATACTGAACGTCAGGGCTTTAGTATCGTGATACTGAGGACGCTGAACGTCAGGGCTTTAGTATCGTGGTACTGAGGACGCTGAACGTCAGGGCTTTAGTATCGTGATACTGAACGTCAGGGCTTTAGTATCGTGGTACTGAACGTCAGGGCTTTAGTATCATGATACTGAACGTTAGGGCTTTAGTATCGTGGTACTGAGGACGCTGAACGTCAGGGCTTTAGTATCGTGATACTGAACGTCAGGGCTTTAGTATCATGATACTGAACGTTAGGGCTTTAGTATCGTGGTACTGAGGACGCTGAACGTCAGGGCTTTAGTATCGTGATACTGAGGATGCTGAACGTTAGGGCTTTAGTATCATGATACTGAGGATGCTGAACGTTAGGGCTTTAGTATCGTGGTACTGAGGACGCTGAACGTCAGGGCTTTAGTATCGTGATGCTGAACGTCAAGGCTTTAGTATCGTGGTACTGAACGTCAGGGCTTTAGTATCGTGGTACTGAACGTCAGAGCTTTAGTATCGTGATACTGAATGTCAGGGCTTTAGTATCGTGATACTGAACGTCAGGGCTTTAGTATCGTGATACTGAACGTCAGGGCTTTAGTATCGTGATACTGAACGTCAGGGCTTTAGTATCGTGGTACTGAGGACGCTGAACGTCAGGGCTTTAGTATCGTGGTACTGAGGACGCTGAACGTCAGGGCTTTAGTATCGTGGTACTGAGGACGCTGAACGTCAGGGCTTTAGTATCGTGATACTGAGGACGCTGAACGTCAGGGCTTTAGTATCGTGATACTGAACGTCAGGGCTTTAGTATCGTGATACTGAACGTCAGGGCTTTAGTATCGTGGTACTGAACGTCAGGGCTTTAGTATCGTGGTACTGAACGTCAGGGCTTTAGTATCATGATACTGAACGTCAGGGCTTTAGTATCATGATACTGAACGTCAGGGCTTTAGTATCATGATACTGAACGTTAGGGCTTTAGTATCGTGGTACTGAGGACGCTGAACGTCAGGGCTTTAGTATCGTGATACTGAACGTTAGGGCTTTAGTATCGTGGTACTGAGGACGCTGAACGTCAGGGCTTTAGTATCGTGATACTGAACGTTAGTGCTTTAGTATCGTGGTACTGAGGACGCTGAACGTCAGGGCTTTAGTATCGTGATACTGAGGATGCTGAACGTTAGGGCTTTGGTATCATGATACTGAGGATGCTGAACGTTAGGGCTTTAGTATCGTGGTACTGAGGACGCTGAACGTCAGGGCTTTAGTATCGTGATGCTGAACGTCAGGGCTTTAGTATCGTGGTACTGAACGTCAGGGCTTTAGTATCGTGATACTGAACGTCAGGGCTTTAGTATCGTGATACTGAACGTCAGGGCTTTAGTATCGTGATACTGAACGTCAGGGCTTTAGTATCGTGATACTGAACGTTAGGGCTTTAGTATCGTGATACTGAGGATGCTGAACGTTAGGGATTTAGTATCGTGATAGTGAGGACGCTGAACGTCAGAGCTTTAGTATCGTGGTACTGAACGTCAGGGCTTTAGTATCGTGGTACTGAACGTTAGGGCTTTAGTATCGTGGTACTGAACGTTAGGGCTTTAGTATCGTGGTACTGAACGTTAGGGCTTTAGTATCGTGATACTGAGGATGCTGAACGTCAGGGCTTTAGTAATATAATAATAATAATAATAATAATATTTAGTATCGTGTTACTGAGGATGCTGAACGTCAGGGCTTTAGTATCGTGGTGCTGAACGTCAGGGCTTTAGTATCGTGGTGCTGAACGTCAGGGCTTTAGTATCGTGATACTGAACGTCAGGGCTTTAGTATCGTGATACTGAACGTCAGGGCTTTAGTATCGTGATACTGAACGTCAGGGCTTTAGTATCGTGATACTGAACGTCAGGGCTTTAGTATCGTGATACTGAACGTCAGGGCTTTAGTATCGTGATACTGAACGTTAGGGCTTTAGTATCGTGATACTGAGGACGCTGAACGTCAGGGCTTTATCGTGGTACTGAGGACGCTGAACGTCAGGGCTTTAGTATCGTGATACTGAACGTCAGGGCTTTAGTATCGTGATACTGAACGTCAGGGCTTTAGTATCGTGGTACTGAGGACGAGGAACGTCAGGGCTTTAGTATCGTGGTACTGAACGTCAGGGCTTTAGTATCGTGATACTGAGGACGAGGAACGTCAGGGCTTTAGTGTCGTGGTGCTGGTATTTGTGTTGCAGCTCCTAATCTGATTTTTGTGTTTCAGCTCCTAATCTGGTTTTTGTGTTGCAGCTCCTAATCTGATTTTTGTGTTTCAGCTCCTAATCTGGTCTTTGTGTTTCAGCCCTAATCTGATCTTTGTGTTGCAGCTCCTAATCTGGTCTTTGTGTTGCAGCTCCTAATCTGGTCTTTGTGTTGCAGCTCCTAATCTGATCTTTGTGTTGCAGCTCCTAATCTGATCTTTGTGTTGCAGCTCCTAATCTGATCTTTGTGTTGCAGCTCCTAATCTGATCTTTGTGTTGCAGCTCCTAATCTGATCTTTGTGTTGCAGCTCCTAATCTGATCTTTGTGTTGCAGCTCCTAATCTGATCTTTGTGTTGCAGCTCCTAATCTGATCTTTGTGTTGCAGCTCCTAATCTGATTTTTGTGTTGCAGCTCCTAATATGATTTTTGTGTTGCAGCCCTAATCTGATCTTTGTGTTGCAGCTCTCAGTCAGATCATGCTGTTTGTAGATGGGATGAACGGTGTGATCGACCACAATGACACTGTTCAGTGGCTCTACACTCTCAGTGGCAGTCTGGTGGGTATTACATACAGTAGAGACCTGACCGCAGTACACACACACACACCACACACAGAGAGAGAGTCTACTGTCCGTAATGTCAGAGAGAGAGAGTCTACTGTCTGTAATGTCAGAGAGAGAGAGTCTACTGTCCGTAATGTCAGAGAGTCTACTGTCCGTAATGTCAGAGAGTCTATTGTCCGTAATGTCAGAGAGTCTACTGTCCGTAATGTCAGAGAGTCTACTGTCCGTAATGTCAGAGAGTCTACTGTCCGTAATGTCAGAGAGTCTACTGTCCGTAATGTCAGAGAGTCTACTGTCCGTAATGTCAGAGAGTCTACTGTCCGTAATGTCAGAGAGTCTACTGTCCGTAATGTCAGAGAGTCTACTGTCCGTAATGTCAGAGAGTCTACTGTCCGTAATGTCAGAGAGTCTACTGTCCGTAATGTCAGAGAGTCTACTGTCCGTAATGTCAGAGAGTCTACTGTCCGTAATGTCAGAGAGTCTACTGTCCGTAATGTCAGAGAGTCTACTGTCCGTAATGTCAGAGAGTCTACTGTCCGTAATGTCAGAGAGTCTACTGTCCGTAATGTCAGAGAGTCTACTGTCCGTAATGTCAGAGAGTCTACTGTCCGTAATGTCAGAGAGTCTACTGTCCGTAATGTCAGAGAGTCTACTGTCCGTAATGTCAGAGAGTCTACTGTCCGTAATGTCAGAGAGTCTACTGTCCGTAATGTCAGAGAGTCTACTGTCCGTAATGTCAGAGAGTCTACTGTCCGTAATGTCAGAGAGTCTACTGTCCGTAATGTCAGAGAGTCTACTGTCCGTAATGTCAGAGAGTCTACTGTCCGTAATGTCAGAGAGTCTACTGTCCGTAATGTCAGAGAGTCTACTGTCCGTAATGTCAGAGAGTCTACTGTCCGTAATGTCAGAGAGAGTCTACTGTCCGTAATGTCAGAGAGTCTACTGTCCGTAATGTCAGAGAGTCTACTGTCCGTAATGTCAGAGAGAGTCTACTGTCCGTAATGTCAGAGAGAGTCTACTGTCCGTAATGTCAGAGGGTCTACTGTCCGTAACGTCAGAGAGAGAGAGTCTACTGTCCGTAATGTCAGAGAGAGAGTCTACTGTCCGTAATGTCAGAGAGAGTCTACTGTCCGTAATGTCAGAGGGTCTACTGTCCGTAACGTCAGAGAGAGAGAGTCTACTGTCCGTAACGTCAGAGAGAGAGAGTCTACTGTCCGTAATGTCAGAGTCTACTGTCCGTAATGTCAGAGAGTCTACTGTCCGTAATGTCAGAGAGTCTACTGTCCGTAATGTCAGAGAGTCTACTGTCCGTAATGTCAGAGAGTCTACTGTCCGTAATGTCAGAGAGAGAGAGAGAGAGTCTACTGTCCGTAATGTCAGAGAGTCTACTGTCCGTAATGTCAGAGAGGGAGAGTCTACTGTCCGTAATGTCAGAGAGGGAGAGTCTACTGTCCGTAATGTCAGAGAGGGAGAGTCTACTGTCCGTAATGTCAGAGAGGGAGAGTCTACTGTCCGTAATGTCAGAGAGGGAGAGTCTACTGTCCGTAATGTCAGAGAGAGAGAGTCTACTGTCCGTAATGTCAGAGAGAGAGAGTCTACTGTCCGTAATGTCAGAGAGTCTACTGTCCGTAATGTCAGAGAGTCTACTGTCCGTAATGTCAGAGAGTCTACTGTCCGTAATGTCAGAGAGTCTACTGTCCGTAATGTCAGAGAGAGAGTCTACTGTCCGTAATGTCAGAGAGGGAGAGTCTACTGTCCGTAATGTCAGAGAGGGAGAGTCTACTGTCCGTAATGTCAGAGAGAGAGAGTCTACTGTCCGTAATGTCAGAGAGAGAGAGTCTACTGTCCGTAATGTCAGAGAGAGAGAGTCTACTGTCCGTAATGTCAGAGAGTCTACTGTCCGTAATGTCAGAGAGTCTACTGTCCGTAATGTCAGAGAGAGAGTCTACTGTCCGTAATGTCAGAGAGAGAGAGTCTACTGTCCGTAACGTCAGAGAGAGCGAGTCTACTGTCCGTAACGTCAGAGAGAGCGAGTCTACTGTCCGTAACGTCAGAGAGAGAGAGTCTACTGTCCGTAACGTCAGAGAGAGAGAGTCTACTGTCCGTAATGTCAGAGAGAGTCTACTGTCCGTAACGTCAGAGAGAGTCTACTGTCCGTAACGTCAGAGAGAGAGAGTCTACTGTCCGTAACGTCAGAGAGAGAGAGTCTACTGTCCGTAACGTCAGAGAGAGAGAGTCTACTGTCCGTAACGTCAGAGAGAGAGAGAGTCTACTGTCCGTAATGTCAGAGAGTCTACTGTCCGTAATGTCAGAGAGTCTACTGTCCGTAATGTCAGAGAGTCTACTGTCCGTAATGTCAGAGAGTCTACTGTCCGTAATGTCAGAGAGAGAGTCTACTGTCCGTAATGTCAGAGAGAGAGAGTCTACTGTCCGTAACGTCAGAGAGAGAGAGTCTACTGTCCGTAACGTCAGAGAGAGAGAGTCTACTGTCCGTAACGTCAGAGAGAGAGAGTCTACTGTCCGTAACGTCAGAGAGAGAGAGTCTACTGTCCGTAATGTCAGAGAGAGTCTACTGTCCGTAACGTCAGAGAGAGTCTACTGTCCGTAACGTCAGAGAGAGAGAGTCTACTGTCCGTAACGTCAGAGAGAGAGTCTACTGTCCGTAACGTCAGAGAGAGAGAGTCTACTGTCCGTAACGTCAGAGAGAGAGAGTCTACTGTCCGTAACGTCAGAGAGAGAGAGTCTACTGTCCGTAACGTCAGAGAGAGAGAGTCTACTGTCCGTAACGTCAGAGAGAGAGAGTCTACTGTCCGTAACGTCAGAGAGAGAGTCTACTGTCCGTAACGTCAGAGAGAGAGAGTCTACTGTCCGTAACGTCAGAGAGAGAGAGTCTACTGTCCGTAACGTCAGAGAGAGAGAGTCTACTGTCCGTAACGTCAGAGAGAGAGAGTCTACTGTCCGTAACGTCAGAGAGAGGGAGAGTCTACTGTCCGTAACGTCAGAGAGAGGGAGAGTCTACTGTCCGTAACGTCAGAGAGAGGGAGGGTCTACTGTCCGTAACGTCAGAGAGAGAGAGAGAGAGTCTACTGTCCGTAACGTCAGAGAGAGAGAGAGAGTCTACTGTCCGTAACGTCAGAGAGAGAGAGTCTACTGTCCGTAACGTCAGAGAGAGAGAGTCTACTGTCCGTAACGTCAGAGAGAGTCTACTGTCCGTAACGTCAGAGAGAGTCTACTGTCCGTAACGTCAGAGAGAGAGAGTCTACTGTCCGTAACGTCAGAGAGAGCGAGAGTCTACTGTCCGTAACGTCAGAGAGAGCGAGAGTCTACTGTCCGTAACGTCAGAGAGAGCGAGAGTCTACTGTCCGTAACGTCAGAGAGAGCGAGAGTCTACTGTCCGTAACGTCAGAGAGCGAGAGTCTACTGTCCGTAACGTCAGAGAGAGCGAGAGTCTACTGTCCGTAACGTCAGAGAGAGCGAGAGTCTACTGTCCGTAACGTCAGAGAGAGCGAGAGTCTACTGTCCGTAACGTCAGAGAGAGCGAGAGTCTACTGTCCGTAACGTCAGAGAGAGCGAGAGTCTACTGTCCGTAACGTCAGAGAGAGCGAGAGTCTACTGTCCGTAACGTCAGAGAGTCTACTGTCCGTAACGTCAGAGAGAGTCTACTGTCCGTAACGTCAGAGAGTCTACTGTCCGTAACGTCAGAGAGTCTACTGTCCGTAACGTCAGAGAGTCTACTGTCCGTAATGTCAGAGAGTCTACTGTCCGTAATGTCAGAGAGAGAGAGAGAGTCTACTGTCCGTAATGTCAGAGAGAGAGAGAGAGTCTACTGTCCGTAATGTCAGAGAGAGAGAGTCTACTGTCCGTAATGTCAGAGAGAGAGAGAGAGTCTACTGTCCGTAATGTCAGAGAGAGCGAGAGAGTCTACTGTCCGTAATGTCAGAGAGTCTACTGTCCGTAATGTCAGAGAGTCTACTGTCCGTAATGTCAGAGAGTCTACTGTCCGTAATGTCAGAGAGTCTACTGTCCGTAATGTCAGAGAGTCTACTGTCCGTAATGTCAGAGAGTCTACTGTCCGTAATGTCAGAGAGAGAGTCTACTGTCCGTAATGTCAGAGAGAGTCTACTGTCCGTAATGTCAGAGAGAGTCTACTGTCCGTAATGTCAGAGAGAGAGAGAGAGTCTACTGTCCGTAATGTCAGAGAGAGAGAGAGAGAGAGTCTACTGTCCGTAACGTCAGAGAGAGCGAGAGTCTACTGTCCGTAACGTCAGAGAGAGCGAGAGTCTACTGTCCGTAACGTCAGAGAGAGAGAGTCTACTGTCCGTAACGTCAGAGAGAGAGAGTCTACTGTCCGTAACGTCAGAGAGAGAGAGTCTACTGTCCGTAACGTCAGAGAGAGAGAGTCTACTGTCCGTAACGTCAGAGAGAGAGAGTCTACTGTCCGTAACGTCAGAGAGAGAGAGTCTACTGTCCGTAATGTCAGAGAGAGTCTACTGTCCGTAATGTCAGAGAGAGTCTACTGTCCGTAACGTCAGAGAGAGAGAGTCTACTGTCCGTAACGTCAGAGAGAGAGAGTCTACTGTCCGTAACGTCAGAGAGAGAGAGTCTACTGTCCGTAACGTCAGAGAGAGAGAGTCTACTGTCCGTAATGTCAGAGAGAGAGAGAGTCTACTGTCCGTAATGTCAGAGAGTCTACTGTCCGTAACGTCAGAGAGAGAGAGTCTACTGTCCGTAACGTCAGAGAGAGAGAGAGTCTACTGTCCGTAATGTCAGAGAGTCTACTGTCCGTAATGTCAGAGAGTCTACTGTCCGTAATGTCAGAGAGTCTACTGTCCGTAATGTCAGAGAGTCTACTGTCCGTAATGTCAGAGAGTCTACTGTCCGTAATGTCAGAGAGAGAGTCTACTGTCCGTAATGTCAGAGAGAGAGTCTACTGTCCGTAATGTCAGAGAGAGAGAGAGAGTCTACTGTCCGTAATGTCAGAGAGAGCGAGAGTCTACTGTCCGTAATGTCAGAGAGAGCGAGAGTCTACTGTCCGTAACGTCAGAGAGAGCGAGAGTCTACTGTCCGTAACGTCAGAGAGAGCGAGAGTCTACTGTCCGTAACGTCAGAGAGAGAGAGAGTCTACTGTCCGTAACGTCAGAGAGAGAGAGAGTCTACTGTCCGTAACGTCAGAGAGAGAGAGTCTACTGTCCGTAACGTCAGAGAGAGAGTCTACTGTCCGTAATGTCAGAGAGAGAGTCTACTGTCCGTAATGTCAGAGAGAGTCTACTGTCCGTAATGTCAGAGAGTCTACTGTCCGTAACGTCAGAGAGAGAGAGTCTACTGTCCGTAACGTCAGAGAGAGAGAGTCTACTGTCCGTAACGTCAGAGAGAGAGAGAGTCTACTGTCCGTAATGTCAGAGAGAGAGAGAGTCTACTGTCCGTAATGTCAGAGAGAGAGAGTCTACTGTCCGTAATGTCAGAGAGAGAGTCTACTGTCCGTAATGTCAGAGAGAGAGAGTCTACTGTCCGTAACGTCAGAGAGAGAGAGTCTACTGTCCGTAACGTCAGAGAGAGAGAGTCTACTGTCCGTAATGTCAGAGAGAGAGTCTACTGTCCGTAATGTCAGAGAGAGAGAGAGTCTACTGTCCGTAATGTCAGAGAGTCTACTGTCCGTAACGTCAGAGAGAGAGAGTCTACTGTCCGTAATGTCAGAGAGAGAGAGAGAGTCTACTGTCCGTAATGTCAGAGAGTCTACTGTCCGTAATGTCAGAGAGTCTACTGTCCGTAATGTCAGAGAGAGAGTCTACTGTCCGTAATGTCAGAGAGAGAGAGTCTACTGTCCGTAATGTCAGAGAGAGAGAGTCTACTGTCCGTAATGTCAGAGAGTCTACTGTCCGTAATGTCAGAGAGAGAGAGTCTACTGTCCGTAATGTCAGAGAGAGAGACTGTCTGTCAGAGAGAGAGTCTACTGTCCGTAATGTCAGAGAGAGAGAGAGTCTACTGTCCGTAATGTCAGAGAGAGAGAGTCTACTGTCCGTAATGTCAGAGAGAGAGAGTCTACTGTCCGTAATGTCAGAGAGAGAGAGAGAGTCTACTGTCCGTAATGTCAGAGAGAGAGAGAGTCTACTGTCCGTAATGTCAGAGTCTACTGTCCGTAACGTCAGAGAGAGAGAGTCTACTGTCCGTAACGTCAGAGAGAGAGAGAGAGTCTACTGTCCGTAATGTCAGAGAGAGAGAGTCTACTGTCCGTAATGTCAGAGAGAGAGAGAGAGTCTACTGTCCGTAATGTCAGAGAGAGAGAGTCTACTGTCCGTAACGTCAGAGAGAGAGAGTCTACTGTCCGTAATGTCAGAGAGAGAGAGAGAGTCTACTGTCCGTAATGTCAGAGAGAGAGAGTCTACTGTCCGTAATGTCAGAGAGAGAGAGTCTACTGTCCGTAATGTCAGAGAGAGAGAGTCTACTGTCCGTAATGTCAGAGAGAGTCTACTGTCCGTAATGTCAGAGAGAGAGAGTCTACTGTCCGTAATGTCAGAGAGAGAGAGAGAGTCTACTGTCCGTAATGTCAGAGAGAGTCTACTGTCCGTAATGTCAGAGAGAGAGAGTCTACTGTCCGTAATGTCAGAGAGAGAGACTGTCCGTAATGTCAGAGAGAGAGTCTACTGTCCGTAATGTCAGAGAGAGAGAGTCTACTGTCCGTAATGTCAGAGAGAGAGAGAGAGTCTACTGTCCGTAATGTCAGAGAGAGAGAGAGAGTCTACTGTCCGTAATGTCAGAGAGAGTCTAATGTCCGTAATGTCAGAGAGAGAGAGTCTACTGTCCGTAACGTCAGAGAGAGAGAGTCTACTGTCCGTAACGTCAGAGAGAGAGAGAGAGTCTACTGTCCGTAATGTCAGAGAGAGAGAGAGAGTCTACTGTCCGTAATGTCAGAGAGAGAGAGTCTACTGTCCGTAATGTCAGAGAGAGTCTACTGTCCGTAATGTCAGAGAGAGAGAGTCTACTGTCCGTAATGTCAGAGAGAGAGAGTCTACTGTCCGTAATGTCAGAGAGAGTCTACTGTCCGTAATGTCAGAGAGAGTCTACTGTCCGTAATGTCAGAGAGAGTCTACTGTCCGTAATGTCAGAGAGAGAGAGAGAGTCTACTGTCCGTAATGTCAGAGAGAGTCTACTGTCCGTAATGTCAGAGAGAGAGAGTCTACTGTCCGTAATGTCAGAGAGAGAGAGAGAGTCTACTGTCCGTAACGTCAGAGAGAGAGAGAGAGTCTACTGTCCGTAATGTCAGAGGGAGAGAGAGAGTCTACTGTCCGTAATGTCAGAGAGAGAGAGAGAGTCTACTGTCCGTAACGTCAGAGAGAGAGAGTCTACTGTCCGTAATGTCAGAGAGAGAGAGTCTACTGTCCGTAACGTCAGAGAGAGAGAGTCTACTGTCCGTAATGTCAGAGGGAGAGAGAGAGTCTACTGTCCGTAATGTCAGAGAGAGTCTACTGTCCGTAATGTCAGAGAGAGAGAGTCTACTGTCCGTAATGTCAGAGAGAGAGAGTCTACTGTCCGTAATGTCAGAGGGAGAGAGAGTCTACTGTCCGTAATGTCAGAGGGAGAGAGAGTCTACTGTCCGTAATGTCAGAGAGAGTCTACTGTCCGTAATGTCAGAGAGAGTCTACTGTCCGTAATGTCAGAGAGAGAGAGTCTACTGTCCGTAATGTCAGAGAGAGAGAGTCTACTGTCCGTAATGTCAGAGAGAGAGAGAGTCTACTGTCCGTAATGTCAGAGAGAGAGAGTCTACTGTCCGTAATGTCAGAGAGAGAGAGAGTCTACTGTCCGTAATGTCAGAGAGAGAGAGTCTACTGTCCGTAACGTCAGAGAGAGAGAGTCTACTGTCCGTAATGTCAGAGGGAGAGAGAGAGTCTACTGTCCGTAATGTCAGAGAGAGAGAGAGAGTCTACTGTCCGTAATGTCAGAGAGAGAGAGAGAGAGTCTACTGTCCGTAACGTCAGAGAGAGAGAGAGTCTACTGTCCGTAATGTCAGAGAGAGAGAGTCTACTGTCCGTAATGTCAGAGAGAGAGAGTCTACTGTCCGTAATGTCAGAGAGAGAGAGTCTACTGTCCGTAATGTCAGAGAGAGTCTACTGTCCGTAACGTCAGAGAGAGTCTACTGTCCGTAACGTCAGAGAGAGAGAGTCTACTGTCCGTAACGTCAGAGAGAGAGAGTCTACTGTCCGTAACGTCAGAGAGAGAGAGTCTACTGTCCGTAACGTCAGAGAGAGAGAGTCTACTGTCCGTAACGTCAGAGAGAGAGAGAGAGTCTACTGTCCGTAACGTCAGAGAGAGAGAGAGAGTCTACTGTCCGTAACGTCAGAGAGTCTACTGTCCGTAATGTCAGAGAGTCTACTGTCCGTAATGTCAGAGAGTCTACTGTCCGTAATGTCAGAGAGTCTACTGTCCGTAATGTCAGAGAGTCTACTGTCCGTAATGTCAGAGAGAGAGAGTCTACTGTCCGTAATGTCAGAGAGAGAGAGTCTACTGTCCGTAATGTCAGAGAGAGAGAGTCTACTGTCCGTAATGTCAGAGAGAGAGAGTCTACTGTCCGTAATGTCAGAGAGTCTACTGTCCGTAGAGAGTCTACTGTCCGTAATGTCAGAGAGTCTACTGTCCGTAATGTCAGAGAGTCTACTGTCCGTAATGTCAGAGAGTCTACTGTCCGTAATGTCAGAGAGTCTACTGTCCGTAATGTCAGAGAGTCTACTGTCCGTAATGTCAGAGAGTCTACTGTCCGTAATGTCAGAGAGTCTACTGTCCGTAACGTCAGAGAGAGAGAGTCTACTGTCCGTAACGTCAGAGAGAGAGAGTCTACTGTCCGTAATGTCAGAGGGAGAGAGAGAGTCTACTGTCCGTAATGTCAGAGAGAGTCTACTGTCCGTAATGTCAGAGAGAGAGAGTCTACTGTCCGTAATGTCAGAGAGAGAGAGAGTCTACTGTCCGTAATGTCAGAGGGAGAGAGAGAGTCTACTGTCCGTAATGTCAGAGGGAGAGAGAGAGTCTACTGTCCGTAATGTCAGAGAGAGTCTACTGTCCGTAATGTCAGAGAGAGTCTACTGTCCGTAATGTCAGAGAGAGAGAGTCTACTGTCCGTAATGTCAGAGAGAGAGTCTACTGTCCGTAATGTCAGAGAGAGAGAGTCTACTGTCCGTAATGTCAGAGAGAGAGAGTCTACTGTCCGTAATGTCAGAGAGAGAGAGAGTCTACTGTCCGTAACGTCAGAGAGAGAGAGTCTACTGTCCGTAATGTCAGAGGGAGAGAGAGAGTCTACTGTCCGTAATGTCAGAGAGAGAGAGTCTACTGTCCGTAATGTCAGAGAGAGAGAGTCTACTGTCCGTAACGTCAGAGAGAGAGAGTCTACTGTCCGTAATGTCAGAGAGAGAGAGTCTACTGTCCGTAATGTCAGAGAGAGAGAGTCTACTGTCCGTAATGTCAGAGAGAGAGAGTCTACTGTCCGTAATGTCAGAGAGAGTCTACTGTCCGTAACGTCAGAGAGAGTCTACTGTCCGTAACGTCAGAGAGAGAGAGTCTACTGTCCGTAACGTCAGAGAGAGAGAGTCTACTGTCCGTAACGTCAGAGAGAGAGAGTCTACTGTCCGTAACGTCAGAGAGAGAGAGAGAGTCTACTGTCCGTAACGTCAGAGAGAGAGAGAGAGTCTACTGTCCGTAACGTCAGAGAGAGAGAGAGAGTCTACTGTCCGTAACGTCAGAGAGTCTACTGTCCGTAATGTCAGAGAGTCTACTGTCCGTAATGTCAGAGAGTCTACTGTCCGTAATGTCAGAGAGTCTACTGTCCGTAATGTCAGAGAGAGAGAGTCTACTGTCCGTAATGTCAGAGAGAGAGAGTCTACTGTCCGTAATGTCAGAGAGAGAGAGTCTACTGTCCGTAATGTCAGAGAGAGAGAGTCTACTGTCCGTAATGTCAGAGAGTCTACTGTCCGTAATGTCAGAGAGTCTACTGTCCGTAATGTCAGAGAGTCTACTGTCCGTAATGTCAGAGAGTCTACTGTCCGTAATGTCAGAGAGTCTACTGTCCGTAATGTCAGAGAGTCTACTGTCCGTAATGTCAGAGAGTCTACTGTCCGTAATGTCAGAGAGTCTACTGTCCGTAACGTCAGAGAGAGAGAGTCTACTGTCCGTAACGTCAGAGAGAGAGAGTCTACTGTCCGTAACGTCAGAGAGAGAGAGAGTCTACTGTCCGTAATGTCAGAGAGAGAGAGAGTCTACTGTCCGTAATGTCAGAGAGAGAGAGTCTACTGTCCGTAATGTCAGAGAGAGTCTACTGTCCGTAACGTCAGAGAGAGAGAGTCTACTGTCCGTAACGTCAGAGAGAGAGAGTCTACTGTCCGTAACGTCAGAGAGAGAGAGTCTACTGTCCGTAATGTCAGAGAGAGTCTACTGTCCGTAATGTCAGAGAGAGAGAGAGTCTACTGTCCGTAATGTCAGAGAGTCTACTGTCCGTAACGTCAGAGAGAGAGAGTCTACTGTCCGTAATGTCAGAGAGAGAGAGAGAGTCTACTGTCCGTAATGTCAGAGAGTCTACTGTCCGTAATGTCAGAGAGTCTACTGTCCGTAATGTCAGAGAGTCTACTGTCCGTAATGTCAGAGAGTCTACTGTCCGTAATGTCAGAGAGAGAGTCTACTGTCCGTAATGTCAGAGAGAGAGTCTACTGTCCGTAATGTCAGAGAGAGAGTGAGAGTCTACTGTCCGTAATGTCAGAGAGAGAGTGAGAGTCTACTGTCCGTAATGTCAGAGAGATGTCACTGTCCGTAATGTCAGAGAGAGAGAGAGTCTACTGTCCGTAATGTCAGAGAGAGAGAGAGTCTACTGTCTGTAATGTCAGAGAGAGAGAGTCTACTGTCTGTAATGTCAGAGAGAGAGAGTCTACTGTCCGTAATGTCAGAGAGTCTACTGTCCGTAATGTCAGAGAGAGAGAGAGAGTCTACTGTCCGTAATGTCAGAGAGAGAGAGTCTACTGTCCGTAATGTCAGAGAGAGAGAGTCTACTGTCCGTAATGTCAGAGAGAGAGAGTCTACTGTCCGTAATGTCAGAGAGAGAGAGTCCGTAATGTCAGAGTCTACTGTCCGTAATGTCAGAGAGAGAGAGTCACTGTCCGTAACGTCAGAGAGAGAGAGTCTACTGTCCGTAATGTCAGAGAGAGAGAGTCTACTGTCCGTAATGTCAGAGAGAGAGAGAGAGTCTACTGTCCGTAATGTCAGAGAGAGAGAGAGTCTACTGTCCGTAATGTCAGAGAGAGAGAGTCTACTGTCCGTAATGTCAGAGAGAGAGAGTCTACTGTCCGTAATGTCAGAGAGAGAGAGAGAGTCTACTGTCCGTAATGTCAGAGAGAGAGAGTCTACTGTCCGTAATGTCAGAGTCTACTGTCCGTAATGTCAGAGAGAGAGAGTCTACTGTCCGTAATGTCAGAGAGAGTCTACTGTCCGTAATGTCAGAGAGAGAGAGTCTACTGTCCGTAATGTCAGAGAGAGAGAGTCTACTGTCCGTAATGTCAGAGAGAGAGTCTACTGTCCGTAATGTCAGAGAGAGTCTACTGTCCGTAATGTCAGAGAGAGAGAGTCTACTGTCCGTAATGTCAGAGAGAGAGAGAGTCTACTGTCCGTAATGTCAGAGAGAGAGAGAGAGTCTACTGTCCGTAATGTCAGAGAGAGAGAGAGAGTCTACTGTCCGTAATGTCAGAGAGAGTCTACTGTCCGTAATGTCAGAGAGAGAGTCTACTGTCCGTAATGTCAGAGAGAGAGAGTCTACTGTCCGTAATGTCAGAGAGAGAGAGTCTACTGTCCGTAATGTCAGAGAGAGAGAGTCTACTGTCCGTAATGTCAGAGAGAGAGAGTCTACTGTCCGTAATGTCAGAGAGAGAGAGTCTACTGTCCGTAATGTCAGAGAGAGACTGTCTACTGTCCGTAATGTCAGAGAGAGAGAGTCTACTGTCCGTAATGTCAGAGAGAGAGTCTACTGTCCGTAATGTCAGAGAGAGAGAGAGTCTACTGTCCGTAATGTCAGAGAGAGAGTCTACTGTCCGTAATGTCAGAGAGAGAGAGTCTACTGTCCGTAATGTCAGAGAGAGTCTACTGTCCGTAATGTCAGAATGTCAGAGAGTCTACTGTCCGTAACGTCAGAGAGAGAGAGAGAGTCTACTGTCCGTAATGTCAGAGAGAGAGAGAGTCTACTGTCCGTAATGTCAGAGAGAGACTGTCCGTAGAGAGAGAGTCTACTGTCCGTAATGTCAGAGAGAGAGAGAGAGTCTACTGTCCGTAATGTCAGAGAGAGTCTAGAGAGTCTACTGTCCGTAATGTCAGAGAGTCTACTGTCCGTAGTCAGAGAGAGTCTACTGTCCGTAATGTCAGAGAGAGAGAGTCTACTGTCCGTAATGTCAGAGGGAGAGAGAGAGTCTACTGTCCGTAATGTCAGAGAGAGAGAGTCTACTGTCCGTAATGTCAGAGAGAGAGAGTCTACTGTCCGTAATGTCAGAGAGAGAGAGTCTACTGTCCGTAATGTCAGAGAGAGAGAGTCTACTGTCCGTAATGTCAGAGAGAGAGAGTCTACTGTCCGTAATGTCAGAGAGAGAGTCTACTGTCCGTAATGTCAGAGAGAGAGAGTCTACTGTCCGTAGTCTACTGTCCGTAATGTCAGAGAGAGAGAGTCTACTGTCCGTAATGTCAGAGAGAGAGTCTACTGTCCGTAATGTCAGAGAGAGAGTCTACTGTCCGTAATGTCAGAGAGAGAGTCTACTGTCCGTAATGTCAGAGAGAGAGAGTCTACTGTCCGTAATGTCAGAGAGAGAGAGTCTACTGTCCGTAACGTCAGAGAGAGAGAGTCTCTACTGTCCGTAACGTCAGAGAGAGAGAGTCTACTGTCCGTAACGTCAGAGAGAGAGAGTCTACTGTCCGTAACGTCAGAGAGAGAGAGTCTACTGTCCGTAACGTCAGAGAGAGAGAGTCTACTGTCCGTAACGTCAGAGAGAGAGAGAGAGTCTACTGTCCGTAACGTCAGAGAGAGAGAGAGTCTACTGTCCGTAATGTCAGAGAGTCTACTGTCCGTAATGTCAGAGAGTCTACTGTCCGTAATGTCAGAGAGTCTACTGTCCGTAATGTCAGAGAGTCTACTGTCCGTAATGTCAGAGAGAGAGAGTCTACTGTCCGTAATGTCAGAGAGAGAGAGTCTACTGTCCGTAATGTCAGAGAGAGAGAGTCTACTGTCCGTAATGTCAGAGAGTCTACTGTCCGTAATGTCAGAGAGTCTACTGTCCGTAATGTCAGAGAGTCTACTGTCCGTAATGTCAGAGAGTCTACTGTCCGTAATGTCAGAGAGTCTACTGTCCGTAATGTCAGAGAGTCTACTGTCCGTAATGTCAGAGAGTCTACTGTCCGTAATGTCAGAGAGTCTACTGTCCGTAATGTCAGAGAGAGTCTACTGTCCGTAATGTCAGAGAGAGAGAGTCTACTGTCCGTAATGTCAGAGAGAGAGAGTCTACTGTCCGTAATGTCAGAGAGTCTACTGTCCGTAATGTCAGAGAGAGAGAGTCTACTGTCCGTAATGTCAGAGAGAGAGAGTCTACTGTCCGTAATGTCAGAGGGAGAGAGAGAGTCTACTGTCCGTAATGTCAGAGGGAGAGAGAGAGTCTACTGTCCGTAATGTCAGAGGGAGAGAGAGAGTCTACTGTCCGTAATGTCAGAGAGAGAGAGAGAGTCTACTGTCCGTAACGTCAGAGAGAGAGAGTCTACTGTCCGTAACGTCAGAGAGAGAGAGTCTACTGTCCGTAACGTCAGAGGGAGAGAGAGAGTCTACTGTCCGTAACGTCAGAGGGAGAGAGAGAGTCTACTGTCCGTAATGTCAGAGAGAGTCTACTGTCCGTAATGTCAGAGAGAGTCTACTGTCCGTAATGTCAGAGAGAGAGAGTCTACTGTCCGTAATGTCAGAGAGAGAGAGAGTCTACTGTCCGTAATGTCAGAGGGAGAGAGAGAGTCTACTGTCCGTAATGTCAGAGAGAGTCTACTGTCCGTAATGTCAGAGAGAGAGAGAGTCTACTGTCCGTAATGTCAGAGAGAGAGAGTACTGTCCGTAATGTCAGAGGGAGAGAGAGAGTCTACTGTCCGTAATGTCAGAGAGAGAGTCTACTGTCCGTAATGTCAGAGAGAGAGAGAGAGAGTCTACTGTCCGTAACGTCAGAGAGAGTCTACTGTCCGTAACGTCAGAGAGAGAGAGTCTACTGTCCGTAACGTCAGAGAGAGAGAGTCTACTGTCCGTAACGTCAGAGAGTCTACTGTCCGTAATGTCAGAGAGAGAGAGTCTACTGTCCGTAATGTCAGAGAGAGAGAGTCTACTGTCCGTAATGTCAGAGAGAGAGAGTCTACTGTCCGTAATGTCAGAGAGAGAGAGAGTCTACTGTCCGTAATGTCAGAGAGAGAGAGTCTACTGTCCGTAACGTCAGAGAGAGAGAGTCTACTGTCCGTAATGTCAGAGAGAGTCTACTGTCCGTAATGTCAGAGAGAGTCTACTGTCCGTAATGTCAGAGAGAGAGTCTACTGTCCGTAATGTCAGAGAGAGAGAGTCTACTGTCCGTAATGTCAGAGAGTCTACTGTCCGTAATGTCAGAGAGAGAGAGTCTACTGTCCGTAATGTCAGAGAGAGAGAGAGAGTCTACTGTCCGTAATGTCAGAGAGAGAGAGAGTCTACTGTCCGTAATGTCAGAGAGAGAGAGTCTACTGTCCGTAATGTCAGAGAGAGAGAGAGTCTACTGTCCGTAATGTCAGAGAGAGAGAGAGTCTACTGTCCGTAATGTCAGAGAGAGAGTCTACTGTCCGTAACGTCAGAGAGAGAGTCTACTGTCCGTAACGTCAGAGAGAGAGTCTACTGTCCGTAACGTCAGAGAGAGAGTCTACTGTCCGTAACGTCAGAGAGAGAGAGTCTACTGTCCGTAACGTCAGAGAGAGAGTCTACTGTCCGTAACGTCCAGAGAGAGAGAGTCTACTGTCCGTAACGTCAGAGAGAGAGAGTCTACTGTCCGTAACGTCAGAGAGAGAGAGTCTACTGTCCGTAACGTCAGAGAGAGAGAGTCTACTGTCCGTAACGTCAGAGGGAGAGAGAGAGTCTACTGTCCGTAACGTCAGAGGGAGAGAGAGAGTCTACTGTCCGTAATGTCAGAGGGAGAGAGAGAGTCTACTGTCCGTAATGTCAGAGGGAGAGAGAGAGTCTACTGTCCGTAATGTCAGAGAGAGAGAGTCTACTGTCCGTAATGTCAGAGAGAGAGAGTCTACTGTCCGTAATGTCAGAGAGAGAGAGTCTACTGTCCGTAATGTCAGAGAGAGAGTCTACTGTCCGTAATGTCAGAGAGAGAGAGTCTACTGTCCGTAATGTCAGAGAGAGAGAGAGAGTCTACTGTCCGTAATGTCAGAGAGAGAGAGAGTCTACTGTCCGTAATGTCAGAGAGAGAGAGAGAGAGTCTACTGTCCGTAATGTCAGAGAGAGAGAGAGTCTACTGTCCGTAATGTCAGAGAGAGAGAGTCTACTGTCCGTAACGTCAGAGAGAGAGAGAGTCTACTGTCCGTAATGTCAGAGAGAGAGAGTCTACTGTCCGTAACGTCAGAGAGAGAGAGTCTACTGTCCGTAACGTCAGAGAGAGAGAGTCTACTGTCCGTAACGTCAGAGAGAGAGAGTCTACTGTCCGTAACGTCAGAGAGAGAGAGTCTACTGTCCGTAACGTCAGAGAGAGAAAGTCTACTGTCCGTAACGTCAGAGAGAGAGAGTCTACTGTCCGTAACGTCAGAGGGAGAGAGAGAGTCTACTGTCCGTAACGTCAGAGAGAGAGAGTCTACTGTCCGTAACGTCAGAGAGAGAGAGTCTACTGTCCGTAACGTCAGAGAGAGAGAGTCTACTGTCCGTAATGTCAGAGAGAGAGAGTCTACTGTCCGTAATGTCAGAGAGAGAGAGAGTCTACTGTCCGTAATGTCAGAGAGAGAGAGTCTACTGTCCGTAATGTCAGAGAGAGAGAGAGTCTACTGTCCGTAATGTCAGAGAGAGAGAGAGTCTACTGTCCGTAATGTCAGAGAGAGAGAGAGAGTCTACTGTCCGTAACGTCAGAGAGAGAGAGTCTACTGTCCGTAACCTCAGAGAGAGAGAGTCTACTGTCCGTAACGTCAGAGAGAGAGAGTCTACTGTCCGTAACGTCAGAGAGAGAGAGTCTACTGTCCGTAACGTCAGAGAGAGAGAGTCTACTGTCCGTAACGTCAGAGAGAGAGAGTCTACTGTCCGTAACGTCAGAGAGAGAGAGTCTACTGTCCGTAACGTCAGAGAGAGAGAGTCTACTGTCCGTAACGTCAGAGAGAGTCTACTGTCCGTAACGTCAGAGAGAGAGAGTCTACTGTCCGTAACGTCAGAGAGAGAGAGTCTACTGTCCGTAACGTCAGAGAGAGAGAGTCTACTGTCCGTAACGTCAGAGAGAGAGTCTACTGTCCGTAACGTCAGAGAGAGAGAGTCTACTGTCCGTAACGTCAGAGAGAGAGAGTCTACTGTCCGTAACGTCAGAGAGAGAGTCTACTGTCCGTAACGTCAGAGAGAGAGAGTCTACTGTCCGTAACGTCAGAGAGAGAGAGTCTACTGTCCGTAACGTCAGAGAGAGAGTCTACTGTCCGTAACGTCAGAGAGAGAGAGTCTACTGTCCGTAACGTCAGAGAGAGAGAGTCTACTGTCCGTAACGTCAGAGAGAGAGAGTCTACTGTCCGTAACGTCAGAGAGAGAGAGTCTACTGTCCGTAACGTCAGAGAGAGAGAGTCTACTGTCCGTAACGTCAGAGAGAGAGAGTCTACTGTCCGTAACGTCAGAGAGAGAGAGTCTACTGTCCGTAACGTCAGAGAGAGAGAGTCTACTGTCCGTAACGTCAGAGAGAGAGAGTCTACTGTCCGTAACGTCAGAGAGAGAGAGTCTACTGTCCGTAACGTCAGAGAGAGAGAGTCTACTGTCCGTAACGTCAGAGAGAGTCTACTGTCCGTAACGTCAGAGAGAGAGAGTCTACTGTCCGTAACGTCAGAGAGAGAGAGTCTACTGTCCGTAGCGTCAGAGAGAGAGTCTACTGTCCGTAACGTCAGAGAGAGAGAGTCTACTGTCCGTAACGTCAGAGAGAGAGAGTCTACTGTCCGTAACGTCAGAGAGAGAGAGTCTACTGTCCGTAACGTCAGAGAGAGTCTACTGTCCGTAACGTCAGAGAGAGTCTACTGTCCGTAACGTCAGAGAGAGTCTACTGTCCGTAACGTCAGAGAGAGTCTACTGTCCGTAACGTCAGAGAGAGTCTACTGTCCGTAACGTCAGAGAAGAGTCTACTGTCCGTAGTCAGAGAGAGAGAGTCTACTGTCCGTAACGTCAGAGAGAGAGAGTCTACTGTCCGTAACGTCAGAGAGAGTCTACTGTCCGTAACGTCAGAGAGAGTCTACTGTCCGTAACGTCAGAGAGAGTCTACTGTCCGTAACGTCAGAGAGAGTCAGTACAATAATGTTTTTAATACCACAAATTACCGGGTAGCCTACTCTGCTGACAAACAGATCAATAAATAACGACCTTGTCCACTATTGGCCAGGAGACGAGGAGACAAACAGAACGCCCCCCCCTCCAAAACATGACCCCCCAACACCTGCCCCCCTCCAAAACATGCCCCACCCCCTGATGTCTGTAAGAGACTTAAACACTAGTGTCTCTCGCTCAATAAATGTTTGTAAATCAATCACCTTGCAGCTGCTACAGCTCTGATTTCAGATCTCCTTTTTAAACAGGGAAGTGAGAACAGCCAATGAGATGTGACAGACAGGACAGGGTGTGAAACTAGAATATGGTGAGAAACTCTTGTTACGTAAGACTGTGTTAGAATGAAGACTGTTACTGTAGTGATGGAGACGAGGTTTAACACCCTATACTGTAGTGAAGAGGCTCAACACCCTATACTGTAGTGAAGAGGTTCAACACCCTATACTGTAGTGAAGAGGTTCAATACACTATACTGTAGTGGAGAGGTTTAACACCCTATACTGTAGTGGAGAGGTTCAATACACTATACTGTAGTGGAGAGGTTCAATACACTATACTGTAGTGGAGAGGTTCAATACACTATATTGTAGTGAAGAGGTTTAACACCCTATACTGTAGTGAAGAGGTTCAATACACTATACTGTAGTGGAGAGGTTCAACACCCTATACTGTAGTGAAGAGGTTCAATACACTATACTGTAGTGGAGAGGTTCAATACACTATACTGTAGTGGAGAGGTTCAATACACTATACTGTAGTGGAGAGGTTTAACACCCTATACTGTAGTGGAGAGGTTTAACACCCTATACTGTAGTGAAGAGGTTCAACACCCTATACTGTAGTGAAGAGGTTCAACACCCTATACTGTAGTGAAGAGGTTCAACACCCTATACTGTAGTGAAGAGGTTCAACACCCTATACTGTAGTGAAGAGGTTCAACACCCTATACTGTAGTGAAGAGGTTCAACACACTATACTGTAGTGAAGAGGTTCAATACACTATAGTGAAGAGGTTCAACACACTATCCTGTAGTGAAGAGGTTCAACACCCTATCCTGTAGTGGAGAGGTTTAACACTCTATACTGTAGTGAAGAGGTTCAATACACTATACTGTAGTGAAGAGGTTTAACACCCTATACTGTAGTGTACTACATCCCCCCCCCCCCCTCTTCACTTATTGTCGTAAGATAGATACTTCGAACACTCTGCAATCTGATTTTACTGGGTTTGCTGGGTTCAATTGGAAATGTTGTGTATTTGAGGTGTAATATCACCACCTTGTGGAGAAACTGTCTAACTGACTCTCTCTCTCGCTCCCCCCTCTCCCTCTCTCCCGCCCCCCCCCAGTCTCGTCTGGTGGTGAAGACCGCTCTGAAGCTCCTGATAGTGTTTGTAGAGTACACCGAGTTGAACAGTCCTCTATTTATCCAGGCTGTCAACACTGTGGATGGCAAGAGAGGTACACACACACACACACACACACACACACACAGTGCTGTTCTACTTATCCAGGCTGTCAACACTGTGGATGGCAAGAGAGGTACACACACACACACACACACACACACACACACACACACACACACACACACACACACACACACACACACACACACACACAGTGCTGTTCTACTTATCCAGGCTGTCAACACTGTGGATGGCAAGGTGGATGGCACTCTGTACAGCACTTTGAGATATCAGCTGATGTACGAAGGGCTATATAAATAAATTTGATTTGATTTGAGGTACACACACACACAGACACACAGTCACACACACACACACAGACAGACACACACACACACACAGACACACACACACACACACACACACACACACACACACAGTGCTGTTCTGCTGAAGGAGCTTGTTTCATTTCACTCCACCATGTTGTACCTGCTGTGTACCGATGAATCAACTGAGATTTGATGGTCTGTAGAAGACAGGTTCTCAATTGGACTTTTGTTCGATTAACGGTTAAACGTTTTACAACACCTACACATTCTCAGTTTTATTTATTTAAAAAAATATTTTCTACATTTGTAGAATAATAGTGAAGACATCAAAACTATGGAATAACACGAATCATGGAGTCATGTAGTAACCAGAAAAAATGTAAAACAAGTGAAAATATATTTTATATTTGAGATTCTTCAAAGCAGCCACCCTTTGTCTTGATGACAGCTTTGCACACTCCTGGCATTCTGTCAACCAGCTTCACCTGGAATGCCTTTCCAAACAGTCTTGAACGAGTTCCCACATATGCTGAGCATTTGTTGGCTGCTTTTCCTTCACTCTGCGGCTCAACTCCTCCCAAACCATCTCAATTGGGTTGAGGTCAGGTGATCGTGGAGGCCAGGTCACCTGATGCAGCACTCCATCACTCTCCTTCTTGGTCAAATAGCCCTTACACAGCCTGGAGGTGTGTTTTTAGGTCCGTGTCCTGTTGAAAAACAAATGATATTCCCACTAAGCCCAAACCAGATGGGATGGCGTATCTCTGCAGAATGCTGTGGTAGCCATGCTGGTTAAGTGTGCCTTGAATTCTAAATAAATCACTGACAGTGTCACCAGCAAAGCACCATAACACGTCCTCCTCCATGCTTCACGGTGGGAACCACACATGCGGAGATCATCTGTTCACCCACTCTGTGTCTCACAAAGACACGGCGTTTGGAACCAAAAAATCACAAATTCATCAGACCAAAGGACAGAGGTCCAGCGGTGGGCGTATCTATCTGCTAGTTGTGTGTGTGTGTGTGTGTGTGTGTGTGTGTGTCTACTCTAGCTCTCTGTATCTACAGGTGTGTGTCAGATTCATCTGTGTGTGTGTGTGTGTGTGTGTGTGTGTGTGTGTGTGTGTGTGTGTGTGTGTGTGTGTGTGTGTGTGTGTGTGTGTGTGTGTGTGTGTGTGACTACTCTAGCTCTCTGTATCTACAGGTGTGTGTCAGATTCATCTAAGTGTGTGTGCGTGTGTGTGACTACTCTAGCTCTCTGTATCTACAGGTGTGTGTCAGATTCATCTAAGTGTGTGTGTGTGACTACTCTAGCTCTCTGTATCTACAGGTGTGTGTCAGATTCATCTAAGTGTGTGTGTGTGTGTGTGTGACTACTCTAGCTCTCTGTATCTACAGGTGTGTGTCAGATTCATCTAAGTGTGTGTGTGTGTGACTACTCTAGCTCTCTGTATCTACAGGTGTGAAGCCGTGGTCATACCTGACAGAGATCCTGGAGGAGAAGAACGGATCAGACACTGAGCTGTTCATCTTAACCATGAACCTCATCAACAAGGTTAGTCAGACTGAGCTGTTAACCATGAACCTCATCAACAAGGTTAGTCAGACTGAGCTGTTAACCATGAACCTCATCAACAAGGTTAGTCAGACTGAGCTGTTAACCATGAACCTCATCAACAAGGTTAGTCAGACTGAGCTGTTCACCATGAACCTCATCAACAAGGTTAGTCAGACTGAGCTGTTAACCATGAACCTCATCAACAAGGTTAGTCAGACTGAGCTGTTAACCATGAACCTCATCAACAAGGTTAGTCAGACTGAGCTGTTCACCATGAACCTCATCAACAAGGTTAGTCAGACTGAGCTGTTCACCATGAACCTCATCAACAAGGTCAGACTGAGCTGTTCACCATGAACCTCATCAACAAGGTTAGTCAGACTGAGCTGTTAACCATGAACCTCATCAACAAGGTTAGTCAGACTGAGCTGTTAACCATGAACCTCATCAACAAGGTTAGTCAGACTGAGCTGTTAACCATGAACCTCATCAACAAGGTTAGTCAGACTGAGCTGTTCACCATGAACCTCATCAACAAGGTTAGTCAGACTGAGCTGTTCACCATGAACCTCATCAACAAGGTCAGACTGAGCTGTTCACCATGAACCTCATCAACAAGGTCAGACTGAGCTGTTCACCATGAACCTCATCAACAAGGTCAGACTGAGCTGTTCACCATGAACCTCATCAACAAGGTCAGACTGAGCTGTTCACCATGAACCTCATCAACAAGGTCAGACTGAGCTGTTCACCATGAACCTCATCAACAAGGTCAGACTGAGCTGTTCACCATGAACCTCATCAACAAGGTCAGACTGAGCTGTTCACCATGAACCTCATCAACAAGGTCAGACTGAGCTGTTCACCATGAACCTCATCAACAAGGTTAGTCAGACTGAGCTGTTCACCATGAACCTCATCAACAAGGTTAGTCAGACTGAGCTGTTCACCATGAACCTCATCAACAAGGTTAGACTGAGCTGTTCACCATGAACCTCATCAACAAGGTTAGTCAGACTGAGCTGTTCACCATGAACCTCATCAACAAGGTTAGACTGAGCTGTTCACCATGAACCTCATCAACAAGGTTAGACTGAGCTGTTCACCATGAACCTCATCAACAAGGTTAGTCAGACTGAGCTGTTCACCATGAACCTCATCAACAAGGTTAGTCAGACTGAGCTGTTAACCATGAACCTCATCAACAAGGTTAGTCAGACTGAGCTGTTCACCATGAACCTCATCAACAAGGTCAGACTGAGCTGTTAACCATGAACCTCATCAACAAGGTTAGTCAGACTGAGCTGTTAACCATGAACCTCATCAACAAGGTTAGTCAGACTGAGCTGTTCACCATGAACCTCATCAACAAGGTCAGACTGAGCTGTTAACCATGAACCTCATCAACAAGGTCAGACTGAGCTGTTCACCATGAACCTCATCAACAAGGTCAGACTGAGCTGTTAACCATGAACCTCATCAACAAGGTCAGACTGAGCTGTTAACCATGAACCTCATCAACAAGGTCAGACTGAGCTGTTCACCATGAACCTCATCAACAAGGTCAGACTGAGCTGTTAACCATGAACCTCATCAACAAGGTCAGACTGAGCTGTTCACCATGAACCTCATCAACAAGGTCAGACTGAGCTGTTAACCATGAACCTCATCAACAAGGTCAGACTGAGCTGTTCACCATGAACCTCATCAACAAGGTCAGACTGAGCTGTTCACCATGAACCTCATCAACAAGGTCAGACTGAGCTGTTCACCATGAACCTCATCAACAAGGTCAGACTGAGCTGTTCACCATGAACCTCATCAACAAGGTCAGACTGAGCTGTTCACCATGAACCTCATCAACAAGGTCAGACTGAGCTGTTCACCATGAACCTCATCAACAAGGTCAGCTGTTCACTGAGCTGTTAACCATGAACCTCATCAACAAGGTCAGACTGAGCTGTTCACCATGAACCTCATCAACAAGGTTAGACTGAGCTGTTCACCATGAACCTCATCAACAAGGTCAGACTGAGCTGTTAACCATGAACCTCATCAACAAGGTCAGACTGAGCTGTTCACCATGAACCTCATCAACAAGGTCAGACTGAGCTGTTAACCATGAACCTCATCAACAAGGTCAGACTGAGCTGTTAACCATGAACCTCATCAACAAGGTCAGACTGAGCTGTTCACCATGAACCTCATCAACAAGGTTAGACTGAGCTGTTCACCATGAACCTCATCAACAAGGTCAGACTGAGCTGTTCACCATGAACCTCATCAACAAGGTCAGACTGAGCTGTTCACCATGAACCTCATCAACAAGGTCAGACTGAGCTGTTCACCATGAACCTCATCAACAAGGTTAGACTGAGCTGTTCACCATGAACCTCATCAACAAGGTTAGACTGAGCTGTTCACCATGAACCTCATCAACAAGGTTAGACTGAGCTGTTCACCATGAACCTCATCAACAAGGTTAGACTGAGCTGTTCACCATGAACCTCATCAACAAGGTTAGACTGAGCTGTTCACCATGAACCTCATCAACAAGGTTAGACTGAGCTGTTCACCATGAACCTCATCAACAAGGTTAGACTGAGCTGTTCACCATGAACCTCATCAACAAGGTTAGACTGAGCTGTTCACCATGAACCTCATCAACAAGGTTAGACTGAGCTGTTCACCATGAACCTCATCAACAAGGTCAGACTGAGCTGTTCACCATGAACCTCATCAACAAGGTCAGACTGAGCTGTTCACCATGAACCTCATCAACAAGGTTAGACTGAGCTGTTCACCATGAACCTCATCAACAAGGTTAGACTGAGCTGTTCACCATGAACCTCATCAACAAGGTTAGACTGAGCTGTTCACCATGAACCTCATCAACAAGGTTAGACTGAGCTGTTCACCATGAACCTCATCAACAAGGTTAGACTGAGCTGTTCACCATGAACCTCATCAACAAGGTTAGACTGAGCTGTTCACCATGAACCTCATCAACAAGGTCAGACTGAGCTGTTCACCATGAACCTCATCAACAAGGTTAGACTGAGCTGTTCACCATGAACCTCATCAACAAGGTTAGACTGAGCTGTTCACCATGAACCTCATCAACAAGGTTAGACTGAGCTGTTCACCATGAACCTCATCAACAAGGTTAGACTGAGCTGTTCACCATGAACCTCATCAACAAGGTCAGACTGAGCTGTTCACCATGAACCTCATCAACAAGGTTAGACTGAGCTGTTCACCATGAACCTCATCAACAAGGTCAGACTGAGCTGTTCACCATGAACCTCATCAACAAGGTCAGACTGAGCTGTTCACCATGAACCTCATCAACAAGGTCAGACTGAGCTGTTCACCATGAACCTCATCAACAAGGTTAGACTGAGCTGTTCACCATGAACCTCATCAACAAGGTCAGACTGAGCTGTTCACCATGAACCTCATCAACAAGGTCAGACTGAGCTGTTCACCATGAACCTCATCAACAAGGTTAGACTGAGCTGTTCACC
>NW_025746093.1:7500-10000 GCF_021184085.1 Oncorhynchus gorbuscha
GATGAGATGGTAAAAGCTTTGTGTTCCATATTGTCTGGTGTTGTTTTCGTGTGGTTTAGGCCCCGAACCATCACAGTAGGTGTGAGCAGAGCATGTTGAGCATCTGATAAATACCTCTTAGGTCTCAGGATGGGGCTTGGGTGGGTGTGACAGTGGGGGTTGGGCCTGTTGTTCTGCTTACGGCCTGGGGCATAGGTCCTGCTGTCATGTTGAGGTCCTTGCATGGGGAGGGCAGAAGGGGTATATGTCCTGCTGTCATGTTGAGGTCCTGCTGTCATGTTGAGGTCCTTGCATGGGGAGGGCAGAAGGGGCATATGTCCTGCTGTCATGTTGAGGTCCTTGCATGGGGAGGGCAGAAGGGGCATATGTCCTGCTGTCATGTTGAGGTCCTTGCATGGGGAGGGCAGAAGGGGTATATGTCCTGCTGTCATGTTGAGGTCCTTGCATGGGGAGGGCAGAAGGGGTATATGTCCTGCTGTCATGTTGAGGTCCTTGCATGGGGAGGGCAGAAGGGGCATATGTCCTGCTGTCATGTTGAGGTCCTTGCATGGGGAGGGCAGAAGGGGTATATGTCCTGCTGTCATGTTGAGGTCCTTGCATGGGGAGGGCAGAAGGGGCATATGTCCTGCTGTCATGTTGAGGTCCTTGCATGGGAAGGGCAGAAGGGGCATATGTCCTGCTGTCATGTTGAGGTCCTTGCATGGGGAGGGCAGAAGGGGCATATGTCTGATATGGAGCGTGGCCAGGGTTTGCTTGGCGTGGTCTGAGCTGTTTGGGGTGTGACTGGTGATGCTGTGGTCTGGGTGTAGGTCCTCTTGGCGTGGTCTGAGCTGGTTGGGGTGTGGCTGGTGATGCTGTGGTCTGGGTGTAGGTCCTCTTGGCATGGTCTGAGCTGGTTGGGGTGTGGCTGGTGATGCTGTGGTCTGGGTGTAGGTCCTCTGGGTGTAGGAGTTTCGCTGGTCTGGGAGGGTGTCTCGCTGGTCTGGGAGGGTGTCTCGCTGGTCTGGGAGGGTGTCTCGCTGGTCTGGGTGGGTGTCTCGCTGGTCTGGGCGGGGTATCCATTGCTCTGTTGCTCCTGTGTGAGGTGCTGGGGCTACGGTTGAGTGTGACGTCTTTCAAGGTCCTGGTAAAAGTTGGGATGACTGCCTTGAAGGGGTGGACCTGGTTGTAAAGGCTGTTCAAGTCCAGGGTGGAGTGGTGGGTCAGGTCGACATTAGGTTTTGAGGCACAGTCTCATGAAATGCTTGCATTCACCGGCTGTATAGACAGGGTACCCTAGTGGATAGAGAGTTGGACTAGTAACTGGAAGGTTGCAAGTTCAAATCCGGAGCTGACAAAGTACAAATCTGTCGTTCTGCCCCTGAACAGGCAGTTAACCCACTGTTCCTAGGCCGTCATTGAAAATAATAATTTGTTCTTAACTGATTTGCCCGGTAAAATAACTAAATAAATAAAAAAGTATATAGTGGCCAGGTAAATGTGTTGTTGTGGCATTTACATTACATTTACATTACATTTAAGTCATTTAGCAGACGCTCTTATCCAGAGCGACTTACAAATTGGTGCATTCACCTTATGACATCCAGTGGAACAGCCACTTTACAATAGGGCATCTAAATCTTTTAAGGGGGGGTGAGAAGGATTACTTTATCCTATCCTAGGTATTCCTTAAAGAGGTGGGGTTTCAGGTGTCTCCGGAAGGTGGTGATTGACTCCGCTGTCCTGGCGTCGTGAGGGAGTTTGTTCCACCATTGGGGGGCCAGAGCAGCGAACAGGGTAGCAGGGTGGAGATAACCACTTGTATGTTGGTGAAAGTGGAAGAAGCTTTTTCAATCACTCCCTTGAGTGCCATGGCCACCTTTTCCTGCTGGGCCCTCGGGTCATTTGTGTCCGTGTGAATTATGATGTGGCTGGGGGACCTTAGTCTGTCCTCTGACAACAGCTCCAGGACCTAGTGTTTGGGCACCAGAGTTTAGCCACTTTGTGTTTTGGGAAAAAGTTTTTACTCTTGAATGTATTGTCCATTTGAGTCAATGAGGAGCACAATCTCTGGCTTTTGTGTGTCCTCAGTGGATGTGTTGGGGGTCGTCAGGAGAGCTATAAGGGGATGTGACAGTGGGGCTGGTAGGAGAGTGTGGGGTCTGTTGGGTTGGTGGGTCCTGTGTTGCCTGTCCCATTGTTGTGTTGGGTTCCGGATCTGGAGCGGGCTGTTCTGCTCGCTTCTCTGGGGTATTATAATGTCATTCTGGGGTAATATGATGTCATTCTGGGGTATTAGGATGTCATTCTGGGGTAATATGATGTCATTCTGGGGTATTATGATGTCATTCTGGGGTATTATGATGTCATTCTGGGGTATTATGATGTCATTCTGGGGTATTATGATGTCATTCTGGGGTATTATGATGTCATTCTGGGATATTATGATGTCATTCTGGGATATTATGATGTCATTATGGGGTATTATGATGTCATTATGGGGTATTATGATGTCATTCTG
>NW_025746093.1:15000-57500 GCF_021184085.1 Oncorhynchus gorbuscha
GGGTGCTGTAGAGAGGTGCTGCTGTAGAGAGGTGTACGTGTTGGAGTTACAGGGGGTGTTGTAGAGAGGTGCTGCTGTAGAGAGGTGTACGTGTTGGAGTTACAGGGGGTGTTATAGAGAGGTGCTGCTGTAGAGAGGTGTACGTGTTGGAGTTACAGGGGGTGCTGTAGAGAGGTGCTGCTGTAGAGAGTGGTACGTGTTGGAGGTACAGGGGGTGTTGGAGAGAGGTGCTGCTGTAGAGAGGTGTACGTGTTGGAGATAGAGGGGGTGTTGGAGAGAGGTGCTGCTGTAGAGAGGTGTACGTGTTGGAGTTACAGGGGGTGTGGTAGGGAGGTGCTGCTGTAGAGAGGTGTACGTGTTGGAGTTACAGGGGGTGCTGTAGAGAGGTGCTGCTGTAGAGAGGTGTACGTGTTGGAGTTACAGGGGGTGTTGGAGAGAGGTGCTGCTGTAGAGAGGTGTACGTGTTGGAGTTACAGGGGGTGTTGTAGAGAGGTGTACGTGTTGGAGGTACAGGGGGTGTTGTAGAGAGGTGTACGTGTTGGAGTTACAGGGGGTGTTGGAGAGAGGTGCTGCTGTAGAGAGGTGTACGTGTTGGAGGTACAGGGGGTGCTGTAGAGAGGTGCTGCTGTAGAGAGATGTATGTGTTGGAGGTACAGGGGTGTTGTAGAGAGGTGCTGCTGTAGAGAGGTGTACGTGTTGGAGGTACAGGGGGTGTGGTAGGGAGGTGCTGCTGTAGAGAGAGGTACATGTTGGAGTTACAGGGGGTGTTGTAGAGAGGTGCTGCTGTAGAGAGGTGTACGTGTTGGAGGTACAGGGGGTGCTGTAGAGAGGTGCTGCTGTAGAGAGATGTATGTGTTGGAGGTACAGGGGGTGTTGTAGAGAGGTGCTGCTGTAGAGAGGTGTACGTGTTGGAGGTACAGGGGGTGTGGTAGGGAGGTGCTGCTGTAGAGAGAGGTACGTGTTGGAGTTACAGGGGGTGTTGTAGAGAGGTGCTGCTGTAGAGAGGTGTACGTGTTGGCCTGATGAAGTTACAGAGAAGGAGGTGTTTGTGTGTGTGTGTGTGTGTGTGTGTGTGTGTGTGTGTGTGTGTGTGTGTGTGTGTGTGTGTGTGTGTGTGTGTGTGTGTGTGTGTGTGTGTGTGTGTGTGTGTGTGTGTGTGTGTGGTTATGGTTGTAATAAATATCACATGTAGTCTTAATTGAGTTCATTCTCCAGTGACCGCCGCTAACAAGACCAAGGCATGCCCGAGGTGTGTGTGTGTGCTGATTGTTTTTCACTGAATGTGTGTGTGTATCACTGAGTGCGTCTATCGAGATCCATAATTATACGAGAACTAATTGACTCTCAGACAATCTGTTTAAAGCCCCTTATTTTATTCTCTCCTCATATAGAACATGAAATACACTCTGCTAATTAAACTGGGTTCTGTAATACACTCTGCTAATTAAACTGGGTTCTGTAATACACTCTGCTAATTAAACTGGGTTCTATAATACACTTTGCTAATTAAACTGGGTTCTGTAATATGAAATACACACTGCTAATTAAACTGGGTTCTGTAATACACTCTGCTAATTAAACTGGGTTCTATAATACACTCTGCTAATTAAACTGGGTTCTGTAATATGAAATACACTCTGCTAATTAAACTGGGTTCTGTAATACACTCTGCTAATTAAACTGGGTTCTATAATACACTCTGCTAATTAAACTGGGTTCTGTAATATGAAATACACTCTGCTAATTAAACTGGGTTCTATAATACACTCTGCTAATTAAACTGGGTTCTGTAATATGAAATACACTCTGCTAATTAAACTGGGTTCTGTAATACACTCTGCTAATTAAACTGGGTTCTATAATACACTCTGCTAATTAAACTGGGTTCTGTAATATGAAATACACTCTGCTAATTAAACTGGGTTCTGTAATATGAAATACACTCTGCTAATTAAACTGGGTTCTGTAATACACTCTGCTAATTAAACTGGGTTCTGTAATATGAAATACACTCTGCTAATTAAACTGGGTTCTGTAATATGAAATACACTCTGCTAATTAAACTGGGTTCTATAATACACTCTGCTAATTAAACTGGGTTCTGTAATATGAAATACACTCTGCTAATTAAACTGGGTTCTATAATACACTCTGCTAATTAAACTGGGTTCTGTAATACACTCTGCTAATTAAACTGGGTTCTATAATACACTCTGCTAATTAAACTGGGTTCTGTAATATGAAATACACTCTGCTAATTAAACTGGGTTCTATAATACACTGCTAATTAAACTGGGTTCTATAATACACTCTGCTAATTAAACTGGGTTCTGTAATACACTCTGCTAATTAAACTGGGTTCTATAATACACTCTGCTAATTAAACTGGGTTCTGTAATATGAAATACACTCTGCTAATTAAACTGGGTTCTGTAATATGAAATACACTCTGCTAATTAAACTGGGTTCTATAATACACTGCTAATTAAACTGGGTTCTATAATACACTCTGCTAATTAAACTGGGTTCTATAATACACTCTGCTAATTAAACTGGGTTCTATAATACACTCTGCTAATTAAACTAGGTTCTGTAATATGAAATACACTCTGCTAATTAAACTGGGTTCTGTAATATGAAATACACTCTGCTAATTAAACTGGGTTCTATAATACACTGCTAATTAAACTGGGTTCTATAATACACTCTGCTAATTAAACTGGGTTCTATAATACACTCTGCTAATTAAACTGGGTTCTATAATACACTCTGCTAATTAAACTGGGTTCTATAATACACTCTGCTAATTAAACTGGGTTCTATAATATGAAATACACTCTGCTAATTAAACTGGGTTCTGTAATATGAAATACACTCTGCTAATTAAACTGGGTTCTGTAATACACTCTGCTAATTAAACTGGGTTCTATAATACACTCTGCTAAATAAACTGGGTTCTGTAATATGAAATACACTCTGCTAATTAAACTGGGTTCTGTAATATGAAATACACTCTGCTAATTAAACTGGGTTATATAATACACTCTGCTAATTAAACTGGGTTCTATAATACACTCTGCTAATTAAACTGGGTTCTGTAATATGAAATACACTCTGCTAATTAAACTGGGTTCTGTAATATGAAATACACTCTGCTAATTAAACTGGGTTCTATAATACACTGCTAATTAAACTGGGTTCTATAATACACTCTGCTAATTAAACTGGGTTCTATAATACACTCTGCTAATTAAACTGGGTTCTATAATACACTCTGCTAATTAAACTGGGTTCTATAATACACTCTGCTAATTAAACTGGGTTCTATAATACACTCTGCTAATTAAACTGGGTTCTGTAATACACTCTGCTAATTAAACTGGGTTCTATAATACACTCTGCTAATTAAACTGGGTTCTGTAATACACTCTGCTAATTAAACTGGGTTCTATAATACACTCTGCTAATTAAACTGGGTTCTATAATACACTCTGCTAATTAAACTGGGTTCTATAATACACTCTGCTAATTAAACTGGGTTCTGTAATATGAAATACACTCTGCTAATTAAACTGGGTTCTGTAATACACTCTGCTAATTAAACTGGGTTCTGTAATATGAAATACACTCTGCTAATTAAACTGGGTTCTATAATACACTCTGCTAATTAAACTGGGTTCTGTAATATGAAATACACTCTGCTAATTAAACTGGGTTCTATAATACACTCTGCTAATTAAACTGGGTTCTGTAATATGAAATACACTCTGCTAATTAAACTGGGTTCTGTAATATGAAATACACTCTGCTAATTAAACTGGGTTCTATAATACACTCTGCTAATTAAACTGGGTTCTATAATACACTCTGCTAATTAAACTGGGTTCTATAATACACTCTGCTAATTAAACTGGGTTCTATAATACACTCTGCTAATTAAACTGGGTTCTATAATACACTCTGCTAATTAAACTGGGTTCTATAATACACTCTGCTAATTAAACTGGGTTCTATAATACACTCTGCTAATTAAACTGGGTTCTATAATACACTCTGCTAATTAAACTGGGTTCTATAATACACTCTGCTAATTAAACTGGGTTCTGTAATACACTCTGCTAATTAAACTGGGTTCTATAATACACTCTGCTAATTAAACTGGGTTCTATAATACACTCTGCTAATTAAACTGGGTTCTATAATACACTCTGCTAATTAAACTAGGTTCTGTAATACACTCTGCTAATTAAACTGGGTTCTGTAATATGAAATACATTCTGCTAATTAAACTGGGTTCTGTAATACACTCTGCTAATTAAACTGGGTTCTGTAATATGAAATACACTCTGCTAATTAAACTGGGTTCTGTAATATGAAATACACTCTGCTAATTAAACTGGGTTCTATAATACACTCTGCTAATTAAACTGGGTTCTGTAATATGAAATACACTCTGCTAATTAAACTGGGTTCTATAATACACTCTGCTAATTAAACTGGGTTCTGTAATATGAAATACACTCTGCTAATTAAACTGGGTTCTGTAATATGAAATACACTCTGCTAATTAAACTGGGTTCTATAATACACTGCTAATTAAACTGGGTTCTATAATACACTCTGCTAATTAAACTGGGTTCCATAATACACTCTGCTAATTAAACTGGGTTCTATAATACACTCTGCTAATTAAACTGGGTTCTGTAATACACTCTGCTAATTAAACTGGGTTCTATAATACACTCTGCTAATTAAACTGGGTTCTATAATACACTCTGCTAATTAAACTGGGTTCTATAATACACTCTGCTAATTAAACTGGGTTCTATAATACACTCTGCTAATTAAACTGGGTTCTATAATACACTCTGCTAATTAAACTAGGTTCTGTAATACACTCTGCTAATTAAACTGGGTTCTGTAATACACTCTGCTAATTAAACTGGGTTCTATAATACACTCTGCTAATTAAACTGGGTTCTGTAATACACTCTGCTAATTAAACTGGGTTCTGTAATACACTCTGCTAATTAAACTGGGTTCTATAATACACTCTGCTAATTAAACTGGGTTCTATAATACACTCTGCTAATTAAACTGGGTTCTATAATACACTCTGCTAATTAAACTGGGTTCTGTAATACACTCTGCTAATTAAACTGGGTTCTGTAATACACTCTGCTAATTAAACTGGGTTCTGTAATACACTCTGCTAATTAAACTGGGTTCTATAATACACTCTGCTAATTAAACTAGGTTCTGTAATATGAAATATACTCTGCTAATGAAACTGGGTTCTATAATACACTCTGCTAATTAAACTAGGTTCTGTAATATGAAATACACTCTGCTAATTAAACTGGGTTCTGTAATATGAAATACACTCTGCTAATGAAACTGGGTTCTGTAATATGAAATACACTCTGCTAATTAAACTGGGTTCTGTAATACACTCTGCTAATTAAACTGGGTTCTGTAATACACTCTGCTAATTAAACTAGGTTCTGAACTATGAAATACACTCTGCTAATTAAACTGGGTTCTGTAATACACTCTGCTAATTAAACTAGGTTCTGTAATATGAAATACACTCTGCTAATGAAACTGGGTTCTGTAATATGAAATACACTCTGCTAATTAAACTGGGTTCTGTAATACACTCTGCTAATTAAACTAGGTTCTGTAATATGAAATACACTCTGCTAATGAAACTGGGTTCTGTAATATGAAATACACTCTGCTAATTAAACTGGGTTCTGTAATACACTCTGCTAATTAAACTAGGTTCTGTAATATGAAATACACTCTGCTAATTAAACTGGGTTCTGTAATATGAAATACACTCTGCTAATTAAACTGGGTTCTGTAATATGAAATACACTCTGCTAATTAAACTGGGTTCTGTAATACACTCTGCTAATTAAACTAGGTTCTGTAATATGAAATACACTCTGCTAATGAAACTGGGTTCTGTAATATGAAATACACTCTGCTAATTAAACTGGGTTCTGTAATACACTCTGCTAATTAAACTAGGTTCTGTAATATGAAATACACTCTGCTAATGAAACTGGGTTCTGTAATATGAAATACACTCTGCTAATTAAACTGGGTTCTGTAATACACTCTGCTAATTAAACTAGGTTCTGTAATATGAAATACACTCTGCTAATTAAACTGGGTTCTGTAATATGAAATACACTCTGCTAATTAAACTGGGTTCTGTAATATGAAATACACTCTGCTAATTAAACTGGGTTCTATAATACACTCTGCTAATTAAACTGGGTTCTGTAATACACTCTGCTAATTAAACTGGGTTCTATAATACACTCTGCTAATTAAACTGGGTTCTATAATACACTCTGCTAATTAAACTGGGTTCTATAATACACTCTGCTAATTAAACTGGGTTCTGTAATATGAAATACACTCTGCTAATTAAACTGGGTTCTGTAATACACTCTGCTAATTAAACTGGGTTCTGTAATATGAAATACACTCTGCTAATTAAACTGGGTTCTATAATACACTCTGCTAATTAAACTGGGTTCTGTAATATGAAATACACTCTGCTAATTAAACTGGGTTCTATAATACACTCTGCTAATTAAACTGGGTTCTGTAATATGAAATACACTCTGCTAATTAAACTGGGTTCTGTAATATGAAATACACTCTGCTAATTAAACTGGGTTCTATAATACACTCTGCTAATTAAACTGGGTTCTATAATACACTCTGCTAATTAAACTGGGTTCTATAATACACTCTGCTAATTAAACTGGGTTCTATAATACACTCTGCTAATTAAACTGGGTTCTGTAATACACTCTGCTAATTAAACTGGGTTCTGTAATACACTCTGCTAATTAAACTGGGTTCTATAATACACTCTGCTAATTAAACTGGGTTCTATAATACACTCTGCTAATTAAACTGGGTTCTATAATACACTCTGCTAATTAAACTAGGTTCTGTAATACACTCTGCTAATTAAACTGGGTTCTGTAATATGAAATACACTCTGCTAATTAAACTGGGTTCTGTAATACACTCTGCTAATTAAACTGGGTTCTGTAATATGAAATACACTCTGCTAATTAAACTGGGTTCTGTAATATGAAATACACTCTGCTAATTAAACTGGGTTCTATAATACACTCTGCTAATTAAACTGGGTTCTGTAATATGAAATACACTCTGCTAATTAAACTGGGTTCTATAATACACTCTGCTAATTAAACTGGGTTCTGTAATATGAAATACACTCTGCTAATTAAACTGGGTTCTGTAATATGAAATACACTCTGCTAATTAAACTGGGTTCTATAATACACTGCTAATTAAACTGGGTTCTATAATACACTCTGCTAATTAAACTGGGTTCTATAATACACTCTGCTAATTAAACTGGGTTCTATAATACACTCTGCTAATTAAACTGGGTTCTGTAATACACTCTGCTAATTAAACTGGGTTCTATAATACACTCTGCTAATTAAACTGGGTTCTATAATACACTCTGCTAATTAAACTGGGTTCTATAATACACTCTGCTAATTAAACTGGGTTCTATAATACACTCTGCTAATTAAACTGGGTTCTGTAATACACTCTGCTAATTAAACTGGGTTCTATAATACACTCTGCTAATTAAACTGGGTTCTGTAATACACTCTGCTAATTAAACTGGGTTCTGTAATACACTCTGCTAATTAAACTGGGTTCTATAATACACTCTGCTAATTAAACTGGGTTCTATAATACACTCTGCTAATTAAACTGGGTTCTATAATACACTCTGCTAATTAAACTGGGTTCTGTAATACACTCTGCTAATTAAACTGGGTTCTGTAATACACTCTGCTAATTAAACTGGGTTCTATAATACACTCTGCTAATTAAACTGGGTTCTGTAATACACTCTGCTAATTAAACTGGGTTCTATAATACACTCTGCTAATTAAACTGGGTTCTATAATACACTCTGCTAATTAAACTGGGTTCTATAATACACTCTGCTAATTAAACTGGGTTCTGTAATATGAAATACACTCTGCTAATTAAACTGGGTTCTATAATACACGCTGCTAATTAAACTGGGTTCTGTAATATGAAATACACTCTGCTAATTAAACTGGGTTCTGTAATATGAAATACACTCTGCTAATTAAACTGGGTTCTATAATACACTCTGCTAATTAAACTGGGTTCTATAATACACTCTGCTAATTAAACTGGGTTCTATAATACACTCTGCTAATTAAACTGGGTTCTATAATACACTCTGCTAATTAAACTGGGTTCTATAATACACTCTGCTAATTAAACTGGGTTCTGTAATACACTCTGCTAATTAAACTGGGTTCTATAATACACTCTGCTAATTAAACTGGGTTCTATAATACACTCTGCTAATTAAACTGGGTTCTATAATACACTCTGCTAATTAAACTAGGTTCTGTAATACACTCTGCTAATTAAACTGGGTTCTGTAATATGAAATACACTCTGCTAATTAAACTGGGTTCTGTAATACACTCTGCTAATTAAACTGGGTTCTGTAATATGAAATACACTCTGCTAATTAAACTGGGTTCTGTAATATGAAATACACTCTGCTAATTAAACTGGGTTCTATAATACACTCTGCTAATTAAACTGGGTTCTGTAATATGAAATACACTCTGCTAATTAAACTGGGTTCTATAATACACTCTGCTAATTAAACTGGGTTCTGTAATATGAAATACACTCTGCTAATTAAACTGGGTTCTGTAATATGAAATACACTCTGCTAATTAAACTGGGTTCTATAATACACTGCTAATTAAACTGGGTTCTATAATACACTCTGCTAATTAAACTGGGTTCTATAATACACTCTGCTAATTAAACTGGGTTCTATAATACACTCTGCTAATTAAACTGGGTTCTGTAATACACTCTGCTAATTAAACTGGGTTCTATAATACACTCTGCTAATTAAACTGGGTTCTATAATACACTCTGCTAATTAAACTGGGTTCTATAATACACTCTGCTAATTAAACTGGGTTCTATAATACACTCTGCTAATTAAACTGGGTTCTGTAATACACTCTGCTAATTAAACTGGGTTCTATAATACACTCTGCTAATTAAACTGGGTTCTGTAATACACTCTGCTAATTAAACTGGGTTCTGTAATACACTCTGCTAATTAAACTGGGTTCTATAATACACTCTGCTAATTAAACTGGGTTCTATAATACACTCTGCTAATTAAACTGGGTTCTATAATACACTCTGCTAATTAAACTGGGTTCTGTAATACACTCTGCTAATTAAACTGGGTTCTGTAATACACTCTGCTAATTAAACTGGGTTCTATAATACACTCTGCTAATTAAACTAGGTTCTGTAATATTGAAATATACTCTGCTAATGAAACTGGGTTCTATAATACACTCTGCTAATTAAACTAGGTTCTGTAATATGAAATACACTCTGCTAATTAAACTGGGTTCTGTAATATGAAATACACTCTGCTAATGAAACTGGGTTCTGTAATATGAAATACACTCTGCTAATTAAACTGGGTTCTGTAATACACTCTGCTAATTAAACTGGGTTCTGTAATACACTCTGCTAATTAAACTAGGTTCTGTACTATGAAATACACTCTGCTAATTAAACTGGGTTCTGTAATACACTCTGCTAATTAAACTAGGTTCTGTAATATGAAATACACTCTGCTAATGAAACTGGGTTCTGTAATATGAAATACACTCTGCTAATTAAACTGGGTTCTGTAATACACTCTGCTAATTAAACTAGGTTCTGTAATATGAAATACACTCTGCTAATGAAACTGGGTTCTGTAATATGAAATACACTCTGCTAATTAAACTGGGTTCTGTAATACACTCTGCTAATTAAACTAGGTTCTGTAATATGAAATACACTCTGCTAATTAAACTGGGTTCTGTAATATGAAATACACTCTGCTAATTAAACTGGGTTCTGTAATATGAAATACACTCTGCTAATTAAACTGGGTTCTGTAATACACTCTGCTAATTAAACTAGGTTCTGTAATATGAAATACACTCTGCTAATTAAACTGGGTTCTGTAATATGAAATACACTCTGCTAATTAAACTGGGTTCTGTAATACACTCTGCTAATTAAACTGGGTTCTGTAATATGAAATACACTCTGCTAATTAAACTGGGTTCTGTAATACACTCTGCTAATTAAACTAGGTTCTGTAATATGAAATACACTCTGCTAATTAAACTGGGTTCTGTAATATGAAATACACTCTGCTAATGAAACTGGGTTCTGTAATATGAAATACACTCTGCTAATTAAACTGGGTTCTGTAATACACTCTGCTAATTAAACTGGGTTCTGTAATACACTCTGCTAATTAAACTGGGTTCTGTAATATGAAATACACTCTGCTAATGAAACTGGGTTCTATAATACACTCTGCTAATGAAACTGGGTTCTGTAATACACTCTGCTAATTAAACTGGGTTCTATAATACACTCTGCTAATTAAACTGGGTTCTATAATACACTCTGCTAATTAAACTGGGTTCTGTAATACACTCTGCTAATGAAACTGGGTTCTGTAATATGAAATACACTCTGCTAATTAAACTGGGTTCTGTAATACACTCTGCTAATGAAACTGGGTTCTGTAATATGAAATACACTCTGCTAATTAAACTGGGTTCTATAATACACTCTGCTAATTAAACTGGGTTCTATAATACACTCTGCTAATTAAACTGGGTTCTGTAATATATATGCCATTTAGCAGACGCTTTTATCCAAAGCGACTTACAGTCATGTGTGCATACATTCTACGTATGGGTGGTCCCGGGGATCGAACCCACTACCCTGGCGTTACAAGTGCCATGCTCTACCAACTGAGCTACAGAAGGACTCTGCTAATTAAACTGGGTTCTATAATACACTCTGCTAATTAAACTGGGTTCTGTAATACACTCTGCTAATTAAACTGGGTTCTATAATACACTCTGCTAATTAAACTGGGTTCTATAATACACTCTGCTAATTAAACTGGGTTCTGTAATATGAAATACACTCTGCTAATTAAACTGGGTTCTGTAATATGAAATACACTCTGCTAATTAAACTGGGTTCTATAATACACTCTGCTAATTAAACTGGGTTCTGTAATATGAAATACACTCTGCTAATTAAACTGGGTTCTATAATACACTCTGCTAATTAAACTGGGTTCTGTAATATGAAATACACTCTGCTAATTAAACTGGGTTCTGTAATATGAAATACACTCTGCTAATTAAACTGGGTTCTATAATACACTCTGCTAATTAAACTGGGTTCTATATTACACTCTGCTAATTAAACTGGGTTCTATAATACACTCTGCTAATTAAACTGGGTTCTATAATACACTCTGCTAATTAAACTGGGTTCTATAATACACTCTGCTAATTAAACTGGGTTCTATAATACACTCTGCTAATTAAACTGGGTTCTATAATACACTCTGCTAATTAAACTGGGTTCTATAATACACTCTGCTAATTAAACTGGGTTCTATAATACACTCTGCTAATTAAACTGGGTTCTGTAATACACTCTGCTAATTAAACTGGGTTCTATAATACACTCTGCTAATTAAACTGGGTTCTATAATACACTCTGCTAATTAAACTGGGTTCTATAATACACTCTGCTAATTAAACTGGGTTCTGTAATATGAAATACACTCTGCTAATTAAACTGGGTTCTGTAATACACTCTGCTAATTAAACTGGGTTCTGTAATATGAAATACACTCTGCTAATTAAACTGGGTTCTGTAATATGAAATACACTCTGCTAATTAAACTGGGTTCTATAATACACTCTGCTAATTAAACTGGGTTCTGTAATATGAAATACACTCTGCTAATTAAACTGGGTTCTATAATACACTCTGCTAATTAAACTGGGTTCTGTAATATGAAATACACTCTGCTAATTAAACTGGGTTCTGTAATATGAAATACACTCTGCTAATTAAACTGGGTTCTATAATACACTGCTAATTAAACTGGGTTCTATAATACACTCTGCTAATTAAACTGGGTTCTATAATACACTCTGCTAATTAAACTGGGTTCTATAATACACTCTGCTAATTAAACTGGGTTCTGTAATACACTCTGCTAATTAAACTGGGTTCTATAATACACTCTGCTAATTAAACTGGGTTCTATAATACACTCTGCTAATTAAACTGGGTTCTATAATACACTCTGCTAATTAAACTGGGTTCTATAATACACTCTGCTAATTAAACTGGGTTCTATAATACACTCTGCTAATTAAACTAGGTTCTGTAATACACTCTGCTAATTAAACTGGGTTCTGTAATACACTCTGCTAATTAAACTGGGTTCTATAATACACTCTGCTAATTAAACTGGGTTCTGTAATACACTCTGCTAATTAAACTGGGTTCTGTAATACACTCTGCTAATTAAACTGGGTTCTATAATACACTCTGCTAATTAAACTGGGTTCTATAATACACTCTGCTAATTAAACTGGGTTCTATAATACACTCTGCTAATTAAACTGGGTTCTGTAATACACTCTGCTAATTAAACTGGGTTCTGTAATACACTCTGCTAATTAAACTGGGTTCTGTAATACACTCTGCTAATTAAACTGGGTTCTATAATACACTCTGCTAATTAAACTAGGTTCTGTAATATGAAATACACTCTGCTAATGAAACTGGGTTCTATAATACACTCTGCTAATTAAACTAGGTTCTGTAACATGAAATACACTCTGCTAATTAAACTGGGTTCTGTAATATGAAATACACTCTGCTAATGAAACTGGGTTCTGTAATATGAAATACACTCTGCTAATTAAACTGGGTTCTGTAATACACTCTGCTAATTAAACTAGGTTCTGTACTATGAAATACACTCTGCTAATTAAACTGGGTTCTGTAATACACTCTGCTAATTAAACTAGGTTCTGTAATATGAAATACACTCTGCTAATGAAACTGGGTTCTGTAATATGAAATACACTCTGCTAATTAAACTGGGTTCTGTAATACACTCTGCTAATTAAACTAGGTTCTGTAATATGAAATACACTCTGCTAATGAAACTGGGTTCTGTAATATGAAATACACTCTGCTAATTAAACTGGGTTCTGTAATACACTCTGCTAATTAAACTGGGTTCTGTAATACACTCTGCTAATTAAACTGGGTTCTGTAATATGAAATACACTCTGCTAATTAAACTGGGTTCTGTAATATGAAATACACTCTGCTAATTAAACTGGGTTCTATAATACACTCAGCTAATTAAACTGGGTTCTGTAATACACTCTGCTAATTAAACTGGGTTCTGTAATATGAAATACACTCTGCTAATTAAACTGGGTTCTGTAACATGAAATACACTCTGATAATTAAACTGGGTTCTGTAATATGAAATACACTCTGCTTATTAAAAGTAATTTCCTGGGTTCAAATATTCTTTGAAATAATTTAAATGACTTCCTCTGTGCTTGATTGAGCTTGACTGGTTTAATGAACCACTCCCAAAACGGCAAACCCTCCCATCTGACACTACAGACAGGCCAGAGTGAAGAATCTAAGAATCTAAGAATCTAAGAATCTAAGAATCTAAGTATTTGAAGAAAATCATGAACTATATATCCTGTGATCAGAGAGAATCATGACCTATATATCCTGTGATCAGAGAGAATCATGACCTGTATGATCTGTGATCAGAGAGAATCACGACCTATATATCCTGTGATCAGAAAGAATCATGACCTATATATCCTGTGATCAGAGAGAATCATGACCTATATATCCTGTGATCAGAGAGAATCATGACCTATATATCCTGTGATCAGAGAGAATTGTAGATCCAAGATGGCGTAGCAGTAAGTCGTCCTGTCGTATCGTCTCTCTGTAAATATCTGTAAATATCATATCTTTTTCGTTTTAGATATTTTTCTTCGCATATCTTTAAAAACATTTTGCTAAACCTAAGCTTCCAAATACTCTCCTGCAATCCACCTCACCAAATGTAGCTACTTTTCCTAAAGTATTTATATTTACTTCGGAACCGGAACCCCTCAACTGAAGCTAGCCAGCTAACCACCAGCTATGCTAGCGGTCTTCAGCTAACCGGTCATCAGCTAACCTTTAGCTCGGAAAGCTCTCGCCAGTTCGAACAACGCGACGCTAACCAGAGCATAACGGACCTATTTATTTATTTTATCCCCGGATTCCCTCCGCAAACGGAACATTTTTTTCAGCTCGATCTTCACAACTAGCAATCGAGCTAAACCGCAACCCTGGTTGATTACTCCTGGCTAGCGTTTCCACCCACGTAGCTTGAAGCTAGCCCGGCCAGAGCTCCTGTGTTCCTAGCATACTCCTGGGCTTCTATACCCGGACCCACGACCGGTCTATCGATGTCACTGCATGAAGAGGAATAAACAGACTCACCCCATCGCGACGTCCTCCAAAGGCTAACTCTCTAGACCTCGCTATCTCCTTGCTTGCTAATTCGGCATGCTAACTGCTAGCTTGTTTATCCCAGGTCCGCTAACTACTACCTTGTTTACCCCGGCCTGCTAATCTGTTAGCTTGTTAGCACAGGCCTGCTAACCGTCTGCATCGCAGTGGCCCATATGTACTTTCTATCTCTTCCCGATTTTTACAATTTGTTTATACCTTCCGGAAACCTGCCTCACCCAATGTGATACGGAATCGCTATTATTTTTAATTTTTAGAACACACTCAAAAACCTCCAGAAGCTAACCAGCTAGCTACAAGCTATTTAGCTACCAGCTAGCTAGCTACAAGCTATTTAGCTACCAGCTAGCTAGCTACAAGCTACTTAGTCATTGTTAGTTTTCTTAACCTGGATAACACTCGCCAGCCCAGCCCCCCTGCCCCATCCACCGCTGCCCCTGGACTCTGATCACTTGGCTACATAGCTGATGCACGCTGGACTGTCCATTAATCACGGTACTCCATTCTGCTTGTTTGTTTTATCTGTCGGCCCCGTTGCCTAGTCAATGCCATTTTACCTGCTGTTGTTATGCTAGCTGATTAGCTGTTGTCTCACCCACTGTTTTAGCTAGCTTTCCCAATTCAACACCTGTGATTACTGTATGCCTCGCTGTATGTCTCTCTCAAATGTCAATATGCCTTGTATACTGTTGCTCAGGTTAGTTATCATTGTTTTAGTTCACAATGGAGCCCCTAGTCCCATTCCTCATACCCCTGATACCTCCTTTGTCCCACCTCCCACATATGCGGTGACCTCAACCATTACCACCAGTATGTCCAGAGATAAAACCTCTCTCATCATCACCCAGTGCCTGGGCTTACCTCCGCCGTACCCGCACCCCACCATACCCCTGTATGCGCATTATGCCCTGAATATATTCTACCATGCCCAGAAACCTGCTCCTCTTATTCTCTGTCCCCAACGCTCTAGGCGACCAGTTTTGATAGCCTTTAGCCGCACCCTCATACTACTCCTTCTCTGTTCCGCGGGTGATTTGGAGGTAAACCCAGGCCCTGCATGTCCCCAGGCCCCCTCATTTGTTGACTTCTGTGAGCGAAAAAGCCTTGGTTTCATGCATGTCATCATCAGAAGCCTCCTCCCTAAGTTTGTTTTACTCACTGCTTTAGCACACTCTGCTAACCCTGATGTCCTTGCCGTGTCTGAATCCTGGCTCAGGAAGGCCACCAAAAATTCAGAGATTTCCATACCCAACTATAACATCTTCCGTCAAGATAGAACTGCCAAAGGGGGAGGAGTTGCAGTCTACTGCAGAGATAGCCTGCAATGTAATGTCATACTTTCCAGGTTCATACCCAAACAGTTCGAACAACTAATTCCGAAAATTACTCTCTCCAGAAATAAGTCTCTCACTGTTGCCGCCTGCTACCGACCCCCCTCAGCTCCCAGCTGTGCCCTGGACACCATTTGTGAATTGATTGCACCCCATCTAGCTTCAGAGTTTGTTCTGATAGGTGACCTAAACTGGGATATTCTTAACACCCCGGCAGTCCTACAATCTAAGCTAGATGCCCTCAATCTCACACAAATCATCAAGGAACCCACCAGGTACAACCCTAACTCTGTAAGCAAGGGCACCCTCATAGACGTCATCCACCCCTCATCACTGTCAAACGCTCCCTAAAACACTTCTGTGAGCAGGCCTTTCTAATCGACCTGGCCCGGGTATCCTGGAAGGACATTGACCTCATCCCGTCAGTTGAGGATGCCTGGTAATTCTTTAAGAGTAACTTCCTCACCATTTTAGATAGGCATGCTCCATTCAAAAAATGCAGAACTAAGAACAGATACAGCCCTTGGTTCACTCCAGACCTGACTGCCCTCGACCAGCACAAAAACATCCTGTGGCGGACTGCAATAGCATCGAACAGTCCCCGCGATATGCAACTGTTCAGGGAAGTCAGGAACCATTACACGCAGTCAGTCAGGAAAGCTAAGGCCAGCTTCTTCAGGCAGAAGTTTGCATCCTGTAGCTCCAACTCCAAAAAGTTCTGGGACACTGTGAAGTCCATGGAGAACAAGAGCACTCCTCCTCCCAGCTGCCCACTGCACTGAGGCTAGGGAACACGGTCACCACCGACAAATCCGTGATTATCGAAAACTTCAACAAGCATTTCTCAACGGCTGGCCATGCCTTCCGCCTGGCTACTCCTACTTCGGCCAACAGCTCCGCCCCCCCCGCAGCTCCTCGCCCAAGCCTCTCCAGGTTCTCCTTTACCCAAATCCAGATAACAGATGTTCTGAAAGAGCTGCAAAACCTGGACCCGTATAAATCAGCTGGGCTTGACAATCTGGACCCTCTATTTCTGAAACTATCCGCCGCCATTGTCGCAACCCCTATTACCAGCCTGTTCAACCTCTCTTTCATCTCGTCTGAGATCCCCAAGGATTGGGAAGCTGCTGCAGTCATCCCCCTCTTCAAAGGGGGAGACACCCTAGACCCAAACTGTTACAGACCTATATCCATTCTGCCCTGCCTATCTAAGGTCTTCGAAAGCCAAGTCAACAAACAGGTCACTGACCATCTCGAATCCCACCGTATCTTCTCCGCTATGCAATCTGGTTTCCGAGCCGGTCACGGGTGCACCTCAGCCACACTCAAGGTACTAAACGACATCATAACCGCCATCGATAAAAGACAGTACTGTGCAGCCGTCTTCATCGACCTTGCCAAGGCTTTCGACTCTGTCAATCACCAGATTCTTATCGGCAGACTCAGTAGCCTCGGTTTTTCGGATGACTGCCTTGCCTGGTTCACAAATTTATTTGCAGACAGAGTTCAGTGTGTCAAATCGGAGGGCATGCTGTCCGGTCCTCTGGCAGTCTCTATGGGGGTGCCACAGGGTTCAATTCTCGGGCCGACTCTTTTCTCCGTATATATCAATGATGTTGGTCTTCCTGCGGGCGATTCCCTGATCCACCTCTACGCAGACGACACCATTCTATATACTTTCGGCCCGTTATTGGACACTGTGCTATCTAACCTCCAAACGAGCTTCAATGCCATACAACACTCCTTCCGTGGCCTCCAACTGCTTTTAAACGCGAATAAAACCAAATGCATGCTTTTCAACCGATCGCTGCCTGCACCCGCATGCCCGACTAGCATCACCACACTGGATGGTTCCGACCTTGAATATGTGGACACCTATAAGTACCTAGGTGTCTGGCTAGACTGAAAACTCTCCTTCCAGACCCATATCAAACATCTCCAATCGAAAATCAAATCAAGAGTCGGCTTTCTATTCCGCAACAAAGCCTCCTTCACTCACGTTGCCAAGCTTACCCTAGTAAAACTGACTATCCTACCGATCCTCGACTTCGGCGATGTCATCTACAAAATTGCTTCCAACACTCTACTCAGCAAACTGGATGCAGTTTAACACAGTGCCATCCGTTTTGTCACTAAAGCACCTTATACTACCCACCACTGCGACTTGTATGCTCTAGTCGGCTGGCCCTCGCTACATATTCGTCGCCAGACCCACTGGCTCCAGGCCATGCTAGGTAAAGCTCCGCCTTATCTCAGTTCACTGGTCATGATGGCAACACCCATCCGTAGCACGCGCTCCAGCAGGTGTATCTCACTGATCATCCCTAAAGCCAACACCTCATTCGGCCGCCTTTCGTTCCAGTACTCTGCTGCCTGTGACTGGAACGAATTGCAAAAATCGCTGAAGTTGGAGACTTTTATCTCCCTCACCAACTTCAAACATCAGCTATCTGAGCAGCTAACCAATCGCTGCAGCTGTACATAATCTATTGGTAAATAGCCCACCCATTTTCACCTACCTCATCCCCACAGTTTTTATTTATTTACTTTTCTGCTCTTTTGCACACCAATATCTCTACCTGTACATGACCATCTGATCATTTATCACTCCAGTGTTAATCTGCAATATTGTAATTATTCGCCTACCTCCTCATGCCTTTTGCACACATTGTATATAGACTCCCCTTTTTTTCTCTGTGTTATTGACTTGTTAATTGTTTACTCCATGTGCAACTCTGTGTTGTCTGTTCACACTGCTATGCTTTATCTTGGCCAGGTCGCAGTTGCAAATGAGAACCTGTTCTCAACTAGCCTACCTGGTTAAATAAAGGTGAAAAAAAAAATAAAAAATCATGACCTGTATGACCGATTAGTCTCTTTCTAATATCAAATTCAGGATTACTGTTATCGGCTCGTTCAAATCTTTTGTTTGTTAGAGACGGCACACACACACACACACACACACACACACACACACACACACACACACACACACACACACACACACACACACACACACACACACACACACACACACACACACACACACACACACACACACACACACACACACACACACACACACACACACACACACACACACACACACACACACTGTTAGTTGGAGATGACTGAGTTCACCGTCAGCATGAAACTGTCAGGGACAGAGAAGAACGCAAGAGAGGAGTGAAAATAAACAGTTGGAGACGCCGTCTCTCTCCGTTCATGTGAATGAAGTCTTGAATGTTTAAAGGACTGTGACAAACGAAATGTGTGTTTTTCAGTGTGTGTGTGCGTGTGTGTGTGTGTGTGTGTGTGTGTGTGTGTGTGTGTGCGTGTGTGTGTGTGTGTGTGTGTGTGTGTGTGTGTGTGTGTGTGTGTGTGTGTGTGTGTGTGTGTGTGTGTGTGTGTGTGTGTGTCGAATGAAAGCTGTCTCTCTCTAAGCAAACAATTACCCAGGCTTCCCCATACCTCGTGGGTGTTCTGGGCCCTGCCGGTGGTTATAGGTGTGTGTTGGTGTGTGTGTGTGTGTGTATGTGTGTGTGTGTATGTGTATGTGTGTGTGTGTGTGTGTGTGTGTGTGTGTGTGTGTGTGTGTGTGTGTGTGTGTGTGTGTGTGTGTGTGTGTGTGTGTGTGTGTGTGTGTCCAGTCATCCATGTGGTTATGCGTTGTTTCAGTCTGTAGCAGCGTAGGGGTTCGGGCAGCAGAATTCTGGGGAATATATAAATATTTCATCAAAATAACGACCGGTAGTTTTCCCGTGACCTTGTGACACCAGCAGGAACAACTAGTACAAGGCTATACGCAAATACTTTTGACCCAGTGACTTACAAGACGTTTTAATAGACTCATATGATGCCAGTGGGAATTGAACCCAGGACGGGGTAACATACTTGTTGCTAGGGTAACATACTTGTTGCTAGGGTAGCATACTTGTTGCTAGGGTAACATACTTGTTGCTAGGGTAACATACTTGGTAACATACTTGTTGCTAGGGTAACATACTTGTTGCTAGGGTAACATACTTGTTGCTAGGGTAACATACTGACATGTTCAGCAACTGGGGACATTTCAGAATAACAAGTGTTTGTGCCGGATGTATTTTTTTTTGCCCAAAGACACCGTTTAAATAAAGCTCTGACAAGTTTGAATAAATTCCTGTTCCGACTCTGTCGAACGTGGTGAAATACATCTAGAAATCTCCCCAACGCACGAACAGAATCAAAATGACCTGCACACAGCTGGTAGAGTTTTCTGCTAGAAAAGCCTATCACAAATCTCTCTCTCTCTCTTATCTTCTCTGTCTCTCTCTCTGCATGGATGTGTGTGATGGCCTACACTGATAAGATGACGGCGTTTTGCAGATTCAGAGAATCCTCCCTGCGGTTACAGCAATCCGACACACTTCACACTTCACACACACACGCACACGCACGCACGCACGCACGCACGCACGCGCACGAGCACGCGCACAGGCACAGGCACAGGCACACACACACACACACACACACACACACACACACACACACACACACACACACACACACACACACACACACACACACACACACACACACACACACACACACACACACACACACACACACACACACACACACACACACACTCCAAGAAAACCTGACACTGGCCGATGAGTTTAATTGAGAAAACAAGATACTATTTCTGCCCACTCAGCCAATGTTTGTCACCGTCAGTTCCCTTGGCGACTGAAACAATAGCAGTGATCACCTTGGCGACTGAAACAATAGCAGTGATCACCTTGGCGATAGCGGAGGGAGATGAGATGCAGATAAGTTAGAGATGTTGAAAGGATTTTCACATCTAAAGAAACGTTTTAATTAGTAGCAGGAGGTTTTCTGTTTCACTGCGTCAGTGTGGCAGTCGCCAACTTGTGTGTGTGTGTGTGTGTGTGTGTGTGTGTGTGTGTGTGTGTGTGTGTGTGTGTGTGTGTGTGTGTGTGTGTGTGTGTGTGTGTGTGTGTGTGTGTGTGTGTGTGTGTGTGTGTGTGTGTGTGTGTGTGTGTGTGGGTAGGAAGAGTGTTTGGGTTGGAGGTGTGTGTGTGTGTGTCTGAGTGTAGGTAGGAAGAGTGTTTGGGTTGGAGTGTGTGTGTGTGTGTGTGTGTGTGTGTGTGTGTGTGTGTGTGTGTGTGTGTGTGTGTGTGTGTGTGTGTGTGTGTATGGGGGGGGAGTAGTGAACTACATGTAGTTCAACTAGTAATTTAACTACATTTTATAGTAGCCTGGCGGTAGTTGAACTAACTTCAAATCTAGGTATTGTTTTCAGTAGTTAAATACTGTGTTACCATGTAGCGGTGTAGCTAACTACTGGAACTACACACTACTGTTTTACCATGTAGCGGTGTAGCTAACTACTGGAACTACACACTACTGTTTTACCATGTAGCGGTGTAGCTAACTACTGGAACTACACACTACTGTTTTACCATATAGCGGTGTAGATAACTACTGGAACTACACACTACTGTTTAGCCATGTAGCGGTGTAGCTAACTACTGGAACTATACACTACTGTTTTACCATGTAGCGTTGTAGCTAACTACTGGAACTATACACTACTGTTTAACCATGTAGCGGTGTAGCTAACTACTGGAACTACACACTACTGTTTAACCATGTAGCGGTGAAGCTAACTACTGGAACTCTTTTTGTTTTGCTAGATAAATTATGGGTGAAGTAGGCAATAACTTACTTTCTTGTTTGGCATTAGACCTGCGTAATTATCACATGTATAGTTTTGTGTTTAACGGGCTAAATTAGGCATTCTGTTAACATCTGACTCCAGAGGGAACTATTCTTGCAGTGTGAAGTCTGACATTTCTATTCTTGATTGAACTACTTTTTCAAGTTAACTTTATTTAAAGTAAACTATATTTTTATTAAGGGAAGCATTAGTGTAGCTTAACTTCCTCCAGTGTGAAGTGCTTGGTAGCTTCCCCGACACATGCGTGTGTGTGTTTGTGTATCTGTGTGTGTGTGTGTGTGTGTGCATCTGTGTGCGTGTGTGTGCATCTGTGTGCGTGTATCTGTGTGTGTGTGTATCTGTGCGTGTGTGTGTGTGTGTGTGTGTGTGTGTGTGTGTGTGTGTGTGTGTGTGTGTGTGTGTGTGTGTGTGTGTGTGTGTGTGTGTGTGTGTGTGTGTGTTCAGAAGGAAAATTATGCTGTGTCATCTCTGGTTTGATGTGCAAAGTAGAAAACAGCCCAGAAACATTATTGACAAACTATCAAACAAGACAGAAATCCTTTTTTCCACCACGTGTGAATCACCAATCCGATTCAGATGATCCTACCCCACAACCGTTAGCCAGAACTCCTCCTGTAACCAGAATCATCTCTGGTGTAGAGCTCTAACCAGAACCATCTCTGGAGTTGGGCTCTAATCAGAACTCCTCCTGTAAACAGAACCATCTCTGGTGTAGAGCTCTAACCAGAACCATCTCTGGAGTTGGGCTCTAACCAGAACTCCTCCTCCAACCAGAAATATCTCTGGTGTAGAGCTCTAACCAGAACCATCTCTGGTGTTGGGCTCTAACCAGAACCATCTCTGGAGTTGGACTCTAACCAGAACCATCTCTGGAGTTGGGCTCTAACCAGAACCATCTCTGGTGTTGGGCTCTAACCAGAACCATCTCTGGTGTTGGACTCTAATCAGAACTCCTCCTGTAAACAGAACCATCTCTGGAGTTGGGCTCTAATCAGAACTCCTCCTGTAAACAGAACCATCTCTGGAGTTGGGCTCTAATCAGAACTCCTCCTGTAAACAGAACCATCTCTGGTGTAGAGCTCTAACCAGAACCATCTCTGGAGTTGGGCTCTAACCAGAACTCCTCCTCCAACCAGAACTATCTCTGGTGTAGAGCTCTAACCAGAACCATCTCTGGTGTTGGGCTCTAACCAGAACCATCTCTGGAGTTGGACTCTAACCAGAACCATCTCTGGAGTTGGGCTCTAACCAGAACCATCTCTGGTGTTGGGCTCTAACCAGAACCATCTCTGGTGTTGGACTCTAATCAGATGCATCTCTGGTATAGGGCTATAACCAGAACCATCTCTGGTGTTGGGCTCTAATCAGACCCATCTCGGGTGTAGGGCTGTAACCAGAACCATCTCTGGTGTTGGGCTCTAATCAGAACTCCTCCTGTAACCAGAACCATCTCTGGTGTTGGGCTCTAACCAGAACCATCTATGGTGTTGGGCTGTAACCAGAACCACCTCTCCATGTTACAGGAGACAGAATGAAGACCACCACCTCTCCATGTTACCGGAGACAGAAGGAAGGCCACCACCTCTCCATGTTACAGGAGACAGAATGAGGACCTAGGCCACCACCTCTCCATGTTACAGGAGACAGAATGAGGACCCTGGCCACCACCTCTCCATGTTACAGGAGACAGAATGAGGACCTAGGCCACCACCTCTCCATGTTACAGAAGACAGAATGAAGACCCTGGCCACCACCTCTCCATGTTACAGGAGACAGAATGAAGGCCACCACCTCTCCATGTTACAGGAGACAGAATGAAGGCCACCACCTCTCCATGTTACAGGAGACAGAATGAAGGCCACCACCTCTCCATGTTACAGGAGACAGAATGAAGGCCACCACCTCTCCATGTTACAGGAGACAGAATGAAGGCCACCACCTCTCCATGTTACAGGAGACAGAAGGAAGACCTAGACCACCACCTCTCCATGTTACAGGAGACAGAATGAAAGCCACCACCTCTCCATGTTACAGGAGACAGAATGAAGACCACCACCTCTCCATGTTACAGGAGACAGAATGAAGGCCACCACCTCTCCATGTTACAGGAGACAGAATGAAGGCCACCACCTCTCCATGTTACAGGAGACAGAATGAAGGCCACCACCTCTCCATGTTACAGGAGACAAAATGAAGGCCACCACCTCTCCATGTTACAGGAGACAGAATGAGGACCTAGACCACCACCTCTCCATGTTACAGGAGACAGAAGGAAGACCTAGACCACCACCTCTCCATGTTACAGGAGACAGAAGGAAGACCTAGACCACCACCTCTCCATGTTACAGGAGACAGAAGGAAGACCACCACCTCTCCATGTTACAGGAGACAGAATGAGGACCTAGACCACCACCTCTCCATGTTATAGGAGACAGAAGGAAGACCTAGACCACCACCTCTCCATGTTACAGGAGACAGAATGAAAACCCTGGCCACCACCTCTCCATGTTACAGGAGACAGAATGAGGACCTAGACCACCACCTCTCCATGTTATAGGAGACAGAAGGAAGACCTAGACCACCACCTCTCCATGTTACAGGAGACAGAATGAGGACCTAGACCACCACCTCTCCATGTTACAGGAGACAGAATGAGGACCTAGACCACCACCTCTCCATGTTATAGGAGACAGAATGAAGACCTAGACCTCCACCTCTCCATGTTACAGGAGACAGAATGAAGACCTAGACCACCACCTCTCCATGTTACAGGAGACAGAATGAAGGCCTCCACCTCTCCATGTTACAGGAGACAGAATGAAGGCCACCACCTCTCCATGTTACAGGAGACAGAATGAAGGCCACCACCTCTCCATGTTACAGGAGACAAAATGAAGGCCACCACCTCTCCATGTTACAGGAGACAGAATGAGGACCTAGACCACCACCTCTCCATGTTACAGGAGACAGAAGGAAGACCTAGACCACCACCTCTCCATGTTACAGGAGACAGAAGGAAGACCTAGACCACCACCTCTCCATGTTACAGGAGACAGAAGGAAGACCACCACCTCTCCATGTTACAGGAGACAGAATGAGGACCTAGACCACCACCTCTCCATGTTATAGGAGACAGAAGGAAGACCTAGACCACCACCTCTCCATGTTACAGGAGACAGAATGAAAACCCTGGCCACCACCTCTCCATGTTACAGGAGACAGAATGAGGACCTAGACCACCACCTCTCCATGTTATAGGAGACAGAAGGAAGACCTAGCCCACCACCTCTCCATGTTACAGGAGACAGAATGAGGACCTAGACCACCACCTCTCCATGTTACAGGAGACAGAATGAAGGCCACCACCTCTCCATGTTACAGGAGACAGAATGAAGGCCACCACCTCTCCATGTTACAGGAGACAGAATGAAGGCCACCACCTCTCCATGTTACAGGAGACAGAATGAAGGCCACCACCTCTCCATGTTACAGGAGACAGAATGAAGACCTAGACCACCACCTCTCCATGTTACAGGAGACAGAATGAGGACCTAGACCACCACCTCTCCATGTTACAGGAGACAGAATGAAGGCCACCACCTCTCCATGTTACAGGAGACAGAATGAAGGCCACCACCTCTCCATGTTACAGGAGACAGAATGAAGGCCACCACCTCTCCATGTTACAGGAGACAGAATGAAGACCTAGACCACCACCTCTCCATGTTACAGGAGACAGAATGAGGACCTAGACCACCACCTCTCCATGTTACAGGAGACAGAATGAAGACCACCACCTCTCCATGTTACAGGAGACAGAATGAGGACCTAGACCACCACCTCTCCATGTTACAGGAGACAGAATGAAGGCCACCACCTCTCCATGTTACAGGAGACAGAATGAAGACCCTGGCCACCACCTCTCCATATTACAGGAGACAGAATGAAGACCTAGACCACCACCTCTCCATGTTACAGGAGACAGAATGAAGGCCTCCACCTCTCCATGTTACCGGAGACAGAATGAAGGCCACCACCTCTCCATGTTACAGGAGACAGAATGAAGGCCACCACCTCTCCATGTTACAGGAGACAGAATGAAGGCCACCACCTCTCCATGTTACAGGAGACAGAATGAAGGCCACCACCTCTCCATGTTACAGGAGACAGAATGAAGGCCACCACCTCTCCATGTTACAGGAGACAGAATGAAGGCCACCACCTCTCCATGTTACAGGAGACAGAATGAGGACCTAGACCACCACCTCTCCATGTTACAGTAGACAGAATGAAGACCCTGGCCACCACCTCTCCATGTTACAGGAGACAGAATGAAGACCCTGGCCTCCACCTCTCCATGTTACAGTAGACAGAATGAAGACCCTTGCCACCACCTCTCCATGTTACAGGAGACAGAATGAAGACCCTGGCCTCCACCTCTCCATGTTACAGTAGACAGAATGAAGACCCTGGCCTCCACCTCTCCATGTTACAGGAGACAGAATGAAGACCCTGGCCACCACCTCTCCATGTTACAGGAGACAGAATGAAGACCCTGGCCACCACCTCTCCATGTTACAGGAGACAGAATGAGGACCCTGGCCTCCACCTCTCCATGTTACAGGAGACAGAATGAAGACCCTGGCCTCCACCTCTCCATGTTACAGGAGACAGAATGAAGACCCTGGCCTCCACCTCTCCATGTTACAGGAGACAGAATGAAGACCACCACCTCTCCATGTTACAGGAGACAGAATGAGGACCCTGGCCACCACCTCTCCATGTTACAGGAGACAGAATGAAGACCCTGGCCACCACCTCTCCATGTTACAGGAGACAGAATGAAGACCCTGGCCACCACCTCTCCATGTTACAGAGACAGAATGAAGACCCTGGCCACCACCTCTCCATGTTACAGTAGACAGAATGAAGACCCTGGCCACCACCTCTCCATGTTACAGGAGACAGAATGAAGACCCTGGCCACCACCTCTCCATGTTACAGGAGACAGAATGAAGACCCTGGCCACCACCTCTCCATGTTACAGGAGACAGAATGAAGACCCTGGCCACCACCTCTCCATGTTACAGTAGACAGAATGAGGACCCTGGCCACCACCTCTCCATGTTACAGTAGACAGAATGAGGACCCTGGCCACCACCTCTCCATGTTACAGGAGACAGAATGAAGACCCTGGCCACCACCTCTCCATGTTACAGTAGACAGAATGAGGACCCTGGCCACCACCTCTCCATGTTACAGTAGACAGAATGAGGACCCTGGCCACCACCTCTCCATGTTACAGGAGACAGAATGAAGACCCTGGCCACCACCTCTCCATGTTACAGGAGACAGAATGAAGACCCTGGCCACCACCTCTCCATGTTACAGGAGACAGAATGAAGACCCTGGCCACCACCTCTCCATGTTACAGTAGACAGAATGAAGACCCTGGCCACCACCTCTCCATGTTACAGGAGACAGAATGAAGACCCTGGCCACCACCTCTCCATGTTACAGTAGACAGAATGAAGACCCTGGCCTCCACCTCTCCATGTTACAGGAGACAGAATGAAGACCCTGGCCACCACCTCTCCATGTTACAGGAGACAGAATGAAGACCCTGGCCACCACCTCTCCATGTTACAGTAGACAGAATGAAGACCCTGGCCTCCACCTCTCCATGTTACAGTAGACAGAATGAAGACCCTGGCCACCACCTCTCCATGTTACAGGAGACAGAATGAAGACCCTGGCCTCCACCTCTCCATGTTACAGTAGACAGAATGAAGACCCTGGCCACCACCTCTCCATGTTACAGTAGACAGAATGAAGACCCTGGCCTCCACCTCTCCATGTTACAGTAGACAGAATGAAGACCCTGGCCACCACCTCTCCATGTTACAGTAGACAGAATGAAGACCCTGGCCACCACCTCTCCATGTTACAGGAGACAGAATGAAGACCCTGGCCACCACCTCTCCATGTTACAGTAGACAGAATGAAGACCCTGGCCTCCACCTCTCCATGTTACAGTAGACAGAATGAAGACCCTGGCCACCACCTCTCCATGTTACAGGAGACAGAATGAAGACCCTGGCCTCCACCTCTCCATGTTACAGTAGACAGAATGAAGACCCTGGCCACCACCTCTCCATGTTACAGTAGACAGAATGAAGACCCTGGCCTCCACCTCTCCATGTTACAGTAGACAGAATGAAGACCCTGGCCACCATCTCTCCATGTTACAGGAGACAGAATGAAGACCCTGGCCACCACCTCTCCATGTTACAGTAGACAGAATGAAGACCCTGGCCTCCACCTCTCCATGTTACAGTAGACAGAATGAAGACCCTGGCCACCACCTCTCCATGTTACAGTAGACAGAATGAAGACCCTGGCCACCACCTCTCCATGTTACAGGAGACAGAATGAAGACCCTGGCCACCACCTCTCCATGTTACAGTAGACAGAATGAAGACCCTGGCCACCACCTCTCCATGTTACAGTAGACAGAATGAAGACCCTGGCCACCACCTCTCCATGTTACAGTAGACAGAATGAAGACCCTGGCCTCCACCTCTCCATGTTACAGTAGACAGAATGAAGACCCTGGCCTCCACCTCTCCATGTTACAGTAGACAGAATGAAGACCCTGGCCACCACCTCTCCATGTTACAGTAGACAGAATGAAGACCCTGGCCACCACCTCTCCATGTTACAGGAGACAGAATGAAGACCCTGGCCACCACCTCTCCATGTTACAGTAGACAGAATGAAGACCCTGGCCTCCACCTCTCCATGTTACAGGAGACAGAATGAAGACCCTGGCCACCACCTCTCCATGTTACAGTAGACAGAATGAAGACCCTGGCCACCACCTCTCCATGTTACAGTAGACAGAATGAAGACCCTGGCCACCACCTCTCCATGTTACAGTAGACAGAATGAAGACCCTGGCCACCACCTCTCCATGTTACAGTAGACAGAATGAAGACCCTGGCCACCACCTCTCCATGTTACAGTAGACAGAATGAAGACCCTGGCCACCACCTCTCCCGAAGTTGATGTGTTTACTGTCACCCTCAGAGTTACATCAGCAAAACGTGACAACAGAGGGCCCTCCGAGGGAGTTGGTAGGGGCGAGGCTACGGTTTGGGAGTCACGCAGTGAGAAACTCATCGTCTTCGGGACTTGTGACTTGAATGATGCAATTCATGTTCGGTTTGTAGATAAATCAAACAAAGCATGAAATTGAAATTCCTCCGTCATTTAAACAACAAAGATGAAAGTCATTAAGCATTTAATTAATTTAAGGTTTTTCATCTGTTACACATATAAATAAATGCCTCCCTGTCATTTAAAAGAAAAGAAGATAAACCTCAGTAACAGGTAAACATTTAATTTGGGAGGTTTTTCATCTGTTATACATATAAATAAATTCCTCCCTGTCATTTAAAAGAAAAGAAGATAAACCTCAGTAACAGGTAAACATTTAATTTGGGAGGTTTTTCATCTGTTATACATATAAATAAATTCCTCCCTGTCATTTAAAAGAAAAGAAGATAAACCTCAGTAACAGGTAAACATTTAATTTGGGAGGTTTTTCATCTGTTATACATATAAATAAATTCCTCCCTGTCATTTATAAAAAGAAGATAAACCTCAGTAACAGGTAAACATTTAATTTGGGAGGTTTTTCATCTGTTATACATATAAATAAATTCCTCCCTGTCATTTAAAAGAAAAGAAGATAAACCTCAGTAACAGGTAAACATTTAATTTGGGAGGTTTTTCATCTGTTATACATATAAATAAATTCCTCCCTGTCATTTAAAAGAAAAGAAGATAAACCTCAGTAACAGGTAAACATTTAATTTGGGAGGTTTTTCATCTGTTATACATATAAATAAATTCCTCCCTGTCATTTAAAAGAAAAGAAGATAAACCTCAGTAACAGGTAAACATTTAATTTGGGAGGTTTTTCATCTGTTATACATATAAATAAATTCCTCCCTGTCATTTAAAAAAAGAAGATAAACCTCAGTAACAGGTAAACATTTAATTTGGGAGGTTTTTCATCTGTTATACATATAAATAAATTCCTCCCTGTCATTTATAAAAAGAAGATAAACCTCAGTAACAGGTAAACATTTAATTTGGGAGGTTTTTCATCTGTTATACATATAAATAAATTCCTCCCTGTCATTTAAAAAAAGAAGATAAACCTCAGTAACAGGTAAACATTTAATTTGGGAGGTTTTTCATCTGTTATACATATAAATAAATTCCTCCCTGTCATTTAAAAGAAAAGAAGATAAACCTCAGTAACAGGTAAACATTTAATTTGGGAGGTAGTTCATCTGTTACACGTCTCCAAATCAGACATAAACAACGTGACATATATTTAGGATTTAGCCTCCATTAACAATAACAAATGCATGTGATATATATTTAGGATTTAGCCTCTCCATTAACAATAAACAAATGCATGTGATATATATTTAGGATTTAGCCTCTCCATTAACAATAAACAACGTGACATATATTTAGGATTTAGCCTCCATTAACAATAACACATGCATGTGATATATATTTAGGATTTAGCCTCTCCATTAACAATAAACAAATGCATGTGATATATATTTAGGATTTAGCCTCTCCATTAACAATAAACAACGTGACATATATTTAGGATTTAGCCTCTCCATTAACAATAAACAACGTGACATATATTTAGGATTTAGCCTCTCCATTAACAATAAACAACGTGACATATATTTAGGATTTAGCCTCTCCATTAACAATAAACAAATGCATGTGATATATATTTAGGATTTAGCCTCTCCATTAACAATAAACAAATGCATGTGATATATATTTAGGATTTAGCCTCTCCATTAACAATAAACAACGTGACATATATTTAGGATTTAGCCTCTCCATTAACAATAAACAACGTGATATATATTTAGGATTTAGCCTCTCCATTAACAATAAACAACGTGACATATATTTAGGATTTAGCCTCTCCATTAACAATAAACAACGTGATATATATTTAGGATTTAGCCTCTCCATTAACAATAAACAACGTGATATATATTTAGGATTTAGCCTCTCCATTAACAATAAACAATGTGACATATATTTAGGATTTAGCCTCTCCATTAACAATAAACAACGTGACATATATTTAGGATTTAGCCTCTCCATTAACAATAAACAACGTGATATATATTTAGGATTTAGCCTCTCCATTAACAATAAACAAATGCATGTGATATATATTTAGGATTTAGCCTCTCCATTAACAATAAACAACGTGACATATATTTAGGATTTAGCCTCTCCATTAACAATAAACAACGTGACATATATTTAGGATTTCGCCTCTCCATTAACAATAAACAACGTGACATATATTTAGGATTTCGCCTCTCCATTAACAATAAACAACGTGATATATATTTAGGATTTAGCCTCTCCATTAACAATAAACAACGTGACATATATTTAGGATTTAGCCTCTCCATTAACAATAAACAACGTGATATATATTTAGGATTTAGCCTCTCCATTAACAATAAACAACGTGACATATATTTAGGATGTCGCCTCTCCATTAACAATAAACAACGTGATATATATTTAGGATTTAGCCTCTCCATTAACAATAAACAACGTGATATATATTTAGGATTTCGCCTCTCCATTAACAATAAACAACGTGACATATATTTAGGATTTAGCCTCTCCATTAACAATAAACAACGTGACATATATTTAGGATTTAGCCTCCATTAACAATAAACAAATGCATGTGATATATATTTAGGATTTAACCTCTCCATTAACAATAAACAACGTGACATATATTTAGGATTTAGCCTCCATTAACAATAAACAAATGCATGTGATATATATTTAGGATTTAGCCTCTCCATTAACAATAAACAACGTGACATATATTTAGGATTTAGCCTCCATTAACAATAAACAAATGCATGTGATATATATTTAGGATTTAGCCTCTCCATTAACAATAAACAACGTGACATATATTTAGGATTTAGCCTCTCCATTAACAATAAACAAACTCCAAACGTAGCTCAGCGGGTGTTGGCATAGAAACTGCTTCTGAAAGCCTGCTGCATGCTGGGAAACCGGACGGTCTAATCAGTCCCGACACACTCCCATCATTTTCACTCCCCCAGCTTTGGAACACTAGTGCAAATGGCGCGCGTGAACTAGAAAATTGAGGGCCGAGGGGAAGGGGATGATTTGGGATTCAGCCACCCTCTTTCTCTCAATTCAACTCAAGGGGCTTTATTGCCATGGGAAACATGTGTTAACATTGCCAAAGCAAGTGAGGTAGACAACATACAAAGTGAATATATAAAGTGAAATAAACAATAAAAATTAACAGTAGACATCACACATACAGAAGTTACAAAACAATAAAGACATTACCAAAGTCATATTATGTTTATATACAGTGTTGTAACGATGTACAAATGGTTAAAGTACACAAGGGAAAATAAATAAACATAAATATGGGTTGTATTTACAATGGTGTTTGTTCTTCACTGGTTGCCCTTTTCTCGTGGCAACAGGTCACAAACCTTGCTGCTGTGATGGCACACTGTGGAATTTCACCCAGTAGATATGGGAGTTTATCAAAATTGGATTTGTTTTCGAATTCTTAGTGGATCTATGTAATCTGAGGGAAATATGTCTCTCTAATATGGTCATACATTGGGCAGGAGGTTAGGAAGTGCAGCTCAGTTTCCACCTCATTTATTGGACAGTGACCACATAGCCTGTATTCTCTTGAGAGACTTGTCTGCCTACGGCGGCCTTTCTCAACAGCAAGGCTATGCTCGCTGAGTCTGTACATAGTCAAAGCTTTCCTCTCTCTCTCTCTCTCTCTCTCTCTCTCTCTCTCTCTCTCTCTCTCTCTCTCTCTCTCTCTCTCTCTCTCTCTCTCTCTCTCTCTCTCTCTCTCTCTCTCTCTCATCTCTCTCACTCTGCCCCCTCTCTGTTTCTCTCTCTGCCCCCTCTCTCTCACTCTGCCCCATCTCTCTCTGTTTGTCTCTCTGCCCCATCTCTCTTTTTCTCTCTCTGCCCCATCTCTCTGTTTCTCTCTCTGCCCCATCTCTCTGTTTCTCTCTCTGCCCCATCTCTCTGTTTCTCTCTCTGCCCCATCTCTCTGTTTCTCTCTCTGCCCCATCTCTCTGTTTCTCTCTCTGCCCCATCTCTCTCTCTCTGTCCCTGTTTCTCTCTCTGCCCCATCTCTCTGTTTCTCTCTCTGCCCCATCTCTCTGTTTCTCTCTCTGCCCCATCTCTCTGTTTCTCTCTCTGCCCCATCTCTCTCACTCTGCCCCATCTCTCTCTGTTTTCTCTCTCTGTTTCTCTCTCTGCCCCATCTCTCTGTTTCTCTCTCTGCCCCATCTCTCTGTTTTCTCTCTGCCCCATCTCTCTGTTTCTCTCTCTCTCTCTCTCTCTCTCTCTGTTTCTCTCTCTCATCTCTCTGTTTCTCTCTCTCTGTTTCTCTCTCTGTTTCTCTCTCTGCCCCTCTCTCATTTCTCTCTCTCTCTCTCTCTCTCTCTCTGTTTCTCTCTCTGCCCCATCTCTCTCTCTCTCTCTCTCTCTCTCTCTCTCTCTGCCCCATCTCTCTGTTTCTCTCTCTGCCCCATCTCTCTGTTTCTCTCTCTGCCCCATCTCTCTGTTTGTCTCTCTGCCCCATCTCTCTTTTCTCTCTCTGCCCCATCTCTCTGTTTCTCTCTCTGCCCCATCTCTCTGTTTCTCTCTCTGCCCCCTCTCTCTCTCTCTGCCCCATCTCTCTGTTTCTCTCTCTGTTTCTCTCTCTGCCCCATCTCTCTGTTTCTCACTCTGCCCCATCTCTCTCTGTTTCTCTCTCTGTTTCTCTCTCTGCCCCATCTCTCTGTTTCTCTCTCTGCCCCATCTCTCTGTTTCTCTCTCTGCCCCATCTCTCTGTTTCTCTCTCTGCCCCATCTCTCTGTTTCTCTCTCTGCCCCATCTCTCTGTTTCTCTCTCTGTTTCATCTCTCTGTTTCTCTCTCTGCCCCATCTCTCTGTTTCTCTCTCTGCCCCATCTCTCTGCCCCATTTCTCTCATCTCTGTTTCTCTCTCTGCCCCATCTCTCTGTTTCTCTCTCTGCCCCATCTCTCTCTCTGTTCTGTTTCTCTCTCTGTTTCTCTCTCTGCCCCATCTCTCTGTTTCTCTCTCTGCCCCATCTCTCTGTTTCTCTCTCTGCCCCATCTCTCTGTTTCTCTCTCTGCCCCATCTCTCTGTTTCTCTCTCTGCCCCATCTCTCTGTTTCTCTCTCTGCCTCATCTCTCTGTTTCTCTCTCTGCCCCATCTCTCTGTTTCTCTCTCTGCCCCATCTCTCTGTTTCTCTCTCTGCCCCATCTCTCTGTTTCTCTCTCTGCCCCATCTCTCTGTCCCATCTCTCTCACTCTGCCCCATCTCTCTGTTTCTCTCTCTCATCTCTCTGTTTCTCTCTCTCTGCCCCATCTCTCTGTTTCTCTCTCTGCCCCATCTCTCTGTTTCTCTCTCTGCCCCATCTCTCACTCTGTCCTCTGTCCCATCTCTCTCTGCCCCATCTCTCTGTTTCTCTCTCTGCCCCATCTCTCTGTTTCTCTCTCTGCCCCCTCTCTCTCACTCTGCCCCATCTCTCTCTGTTTCTCTCTCTGTTTCTCTCTCTGCCCCATCTCTCTGTTTCTCTCTCTGCCCCATCTCTCTGTTTCTCTCTCTGCCCCATCTCTCTGTTTCTCTCTCTGCCCCATCTCTGTTTCTCTCTCTGCCCCATCTCTCATTCTCTCTCCCATCTCTACAACTCTCTAAGCCCCATCACTCTTTCTCAACCTTTCTCTCTGCCCCATCTCTCATTCTCTCTCCCATCTCTACAACTCTCTAAGCCCCATCACTCTTTCTCAACCTTTCTCTCTGCCCAATCTCTCTCTCTCTCTGCCCCATCTCTTTTTCTCTTTCTCTTTCCCATCTCTCTCTCCCTCCCTCCTTCCACCCACACAAACCACAAGCAGATGTACCTAACCTGAGATCATGCAGCGACTGAACAAAACACTTAATCTGAAGAGTTTCAAATGTACAGTTTATGGTACAGCACGGTTCTACCCTTCTCGTTACCGCGTTTCTAATCCTAAATGAATGAGAATAGTGATTAACCTTTTCCACCCAACGTTTTATACTCCCCTTATTAGGGCCGGTCCCAAATTGGCCCCCTGTGCCCTATGTAGGGCACGAGGACCCATAGGGCTCTGGTCAAAAGTAGTGCACTACGTAGGGAATAGCAAGCCGTTTGGGACACTTTAGCCCTTTTTTTCTCTCTGATATTTACTGAGTATAATGAGACGGTTGAGATGTGATGCATCTCGCCCACGTCTGTGTGTGTTTGTGTCTTTCTGTCTCGTGTGTGTGTGTGTGTGTGCGTGCGTCATTAGTGTGTGTCTCCGACACCCTGTCATTACTGTCGTTAGGGAGCGAAGTGTGTGTGTGTGTGTGTGTGTGTGTGTGTGTGTGTGTGTGTGTGTGTGTGTGTGTGTGTGTGTGTGTGTGTGTGTGTGTGTGTGTGTGTGTGTGTGTGTGTGTGTGTGTGTGTGTGTGTGTGTGTGTGCAGTCAGACGAGCTGACAGTCTGAGGAGCAGCTAAACTCACCACAGCTCTGAGTTATTTTAGCATTTTGCTCTTCTGCTCACTTTCTCTCCTCTCTCTCCTCTCTCTTCTCTCTCTCTCTCTCTCTATTCTCTCTTTCTCTCCTCTCTCTATTCTCTCTTTCTCTTCTCTCTCTTCTCTCTCTCTGCTCACTTTCTCTCCTCTCTCTCCTCTCTCTATTCTTCCCTTTTTTTCTTCTCTCTCTTCTCTCTCTCTGCTAACTTTCTTTCCTCTCTCTCTCCTCTCTCTCCTCTCAATTCTCTCTCTCCTCTCTCCCTCTCCTCCCTCTTCTTCTTCTCTCTCTCTCTCCTCTCTCTCTCTCCTTTCTCTCCTCTCTCTTTCTCCTCTTTCTCTCTCTCCTCTCTCTCTGTCGCTCTCTCTCCTCTCTCTCTCTCCTCTTTCTCTCTCTCCTCTCTCTCTGTCGCTCTCTCTCTCTTCTCTCTTCTTCTCTCTCTTCTCTCTTATTCTCTCTCTCTCTCTCTCTCCTCTCTTCTTCTCTCTCTCTCTCTCTCTCTCTCCTCTTCTCTCTCTCTCTCTCTCTCTCTCTCTCTCTCTCTCTCTTCTCTCTCTCTCTCTCTCTCTCTCTCTCTCTCTCTCTCTCTCTCTCTCTCTCTCTCTCTCTCTCTCTCTCTCTCTCTCTCTCTCTCTCTCTCTCTTCTCTCTCTCTCTCTCTCTCTCTCTCTCTCTCTCTTCTCTCTCTTCTATCTTCTCTCTCTCTCTCTCTCTCTCTCTCTCTCTCTCTCTCTCTCTCTCTCTCTCTCTCTCTCTCTCTCTCTCTCTCTCTCTCTCCTCTCTTCTTCTCTCTCTTCTATCTTCTTCTCTCTCTTTCTTCTCTCTCTTCTATCTTCTTCTCTTTCTTCTCTCTCTCTCTCTTCTCTCTCTCTCTTCTCTCTTCTTCTCTCTTTCTCTCTCTCTCTCTTCTCTCTGTCTCTTCTCTCTTTCTCTTGCTCTCTGTCTACCATTCATCACCCTTTGATACCTTTGAATCTTACGCTCATACTCTTCGCCTCCCTCTCCGTCTTCCCCTTCACCTGAATGATATTGGATCTCTGTCGTGAGTAGGTCACACCGGCGGTAACGAAGTGGGCAGGCACACTAATTACCAGAGGGCACAGTATTTGTCTCAGCACCGGTGGGTGGCATTATGTCCTGCATGGGGTTATGAACAGATTGGTTCCAGTGGGAGACAGGGATAGATGGTCCAATCAGAAGCACAGAAACACTGTCAGAGTAGGAGGCTTGGATCGGCTTTATATTAATGTCTGTTTACCTTAGACTGAACACACCGTGGTCCTGTGCTGCCTCAGTTGGGTTATAGGTAAGATCTAACCTTAGACTGAACAAACTATGGTCCTGTGCTGCCTCAGTTGGGTTATAGGTAAGATCTAACCTTAGACTGAACAAACTATGGTCCTGTGCTGCCTCAGTTGGGTTATAGGTAATCACACTTAGTCTGAACAAACTATGGTCCAGGTCTCAGTTGGGCTATAGGTCTTCAGATCTTACAGGTCTACAAAGGTCTACAGGTGCTTCAGGTTACAGGTCTACAGGTCTACAGGTCTACAGGTCTACAGGTCTACAGGTCTACAGGTCTACAGGTCTGCAGGTCTACAGGTCTACAGGTCTACAGGTCTACAGGTCTACAGGTCTACAGGTCTACAGGTCTACAGGTCTACAGGTCTTCAGGTCTACAGGTCTACAGGTCTACAGGTCTACAGGTCTACAGGTCTAGGACCATGTCCCAGGACTACCTGACATGAGGACTCCTAGCTGTCCCCAGTCCACCTGGCCATGCTCTGCTCCAGTTTCAACTGTTCTGCCTTACTATTATTCAACCATGCTGGTCATTTATGAACATTTGAACATCTTGGCCACGTTCTGTTATAATCTCCACCTGGCACAGCCAGAAGAGGGGTTCTTGTTATGTTCTCTAATTCTCTCTTGTTATGTTCTGGAGGACCTGAGCCCTAGGACCGTGCCCCATGACTACCTGACATGATGGCTCCTTGCTGTCCCCAGTCCATCTGACTGTGCTGCTGCTCCAGTTTCAACTGTTCTGCCTTATTATATTTGACCATGCTGGTCATTTATGAACATTTGAACATCTTGGTCATGTTCTGTTATGTTCTGGCTGGCACAGCCAGAAGAGGACTGGCTGGGGCCCACATAGCCCGGTTCCTCTCTGGGGTTTCTTCCTAGGTTTTGGCCTTTCTGGGGAGTTTTTTATGCCACTGGCTTTACACCTGCATTGTTTGCTGTTTGGGGCCTTTTAGGCTGGGTTTCTGTACAGCACTTTGAGATATCAGCTGATGTACGAAGGGCTATATAAATAAATTTGATTTGATTTGATTTGATTTGAGTCTACAGGTCTACATACAGCCTGGCTGGGGTCTCCTTGTTATGTTCTGGCTAAAGTGGTATGTTTGTAGTTGTGGCTGTTGGCCTCCTTGTTATGTTCTGGCTGGGGGTTCTTGTTATGTTCTGGCTGGGGCTTCTTGTTATGTTCTGGCTGGGGTCTCCTTGTTATGTTCTGGCTGGGGCTTCTTGTTATGTTCTGGCTGGGGGTTCTTGTTATGTTCTGGCTGGGGTCTCCTTGTTATGTTCTGGCTGGGGCCTCCTTGTTATGTTCTGGCTGGGGCTTCTTGTTATGTTCTGGCTGGGGGTTCTTGTTATGTTCTGGCTGGGGTCTCCTTGTTATGTTCTGGCTGGGGCCTCCTTGTTATGTTCTGGCTGGGGCTTCTTGTTATGTTCTGGCTGGGGGTTCTTGTTATGTTCTGGCTGGGGTCTCCTTGTTATGTTCTGGCTGGGGCCTCCTTGTTATGTTCTGGCTGGGGGTTCCTTGTTATGTTCTGGCTGGGGCTTCCTTGTTATGTTCTGGCTGGGGGTTCTTGTTATGTTCTGGCTGGGGGTTCTTGTTATGTTCTGGCTGGGGGTTCTTGTTATGTTCTGGCTGGGGGTTCTTGTTATGTTCTGGCTGGGGGTTCCTTGTTATATTCTGGCTGGGGGTTCCCTTGTTATGTTGTGTGTGGTGTGTGAGACAATGATAACGTATGATGTGTGAGTGAGAGAGAGTGGGGGGCTGACTATGCAGTTAACTAACTATGGAGCTAGCTAACTATGGAGGTGGCTAACTATGGAGGTGGCTAACTATGGAGCTAGCTAACTATGGAGCTAACTAATTATGGAGGTGGCTAACTATGGAGCTAGCTAACTATGGAGCTTGCTAACTATGGAAGTGGCTAACTATGTGGGTGGCTAACTATGGAGGTGGCTAACTATGGAGCTAGCTAACAATGGAGCTAACTAATTATGGAGGCGGCTAACTATGGAGCTAGCTAACAATGGAGCTAACTAACTATGGAGCTGGCTAACTATGGAGGTGGCTAACTATGGAGCTAGCTAACTAATTAGCTAACTAACTATGGAGCTAGCTATCTATGGAGTTAGCTCATAAATTTAGCTCCATAGTTAGTTAGCTAAACAGTTAGCTAGCTCCATAGTTAGCCAGCTCCATAGTTAGCCAGCTCGAAAGTTAGTTAACTCCATAGTTAGCCAGCTCCATAGTTAGCTCCATAGCCAGCTTTATAGTTAGTTAGCTCCATAGTTATCTCCATAGTTAGCTCCATAGCCAGCTTTATAGTTAGTTAGCTCCATAGTTAGCCAGCTCCATAGTTAGCTCCATAGCCAGATTTATAGTTAGCCAGCTCCATAGTTAGCTCCATAGTTAGCTCCATAGCCAGCTTTATAGTTAGTTAGCTCCATAGTTATCTCCATAGTTAGCTCCATAGCCAGCTTTATAGTTAGTTAGCTCCATAGTTAGCCAGCTCCATAGTTAGCTCCATAGCCAGATTTATAGTTAGCCAGCTCCATAGTTAGCTCCATAGTTAGCTCCATAGTTAGCTCCATAGCCAGCTTTACAGTTAGCCAGCTCCATAGTTAGCTCCATAGTTAGCCTGCTCCATAGTTAGCTCCATAGTTAGCCAGCTCCATAGTTAGCCAGCTCCATAGTTAGCTCCATAGTTAGCTCCATAGGTAGCTAGCTCCACAGTTAACTCCATATGCGCTAACGACCTAATGCCCCCGTTGTGTCCCTGGGGCCAGGATTGGGAGGTATTGTTATAAACCAGCTGGGTTCTGCTAGTGAACAACATTCCATCTGGTGGTCTGAATGTCAGCAACGATGTAAAACAACAACATGATATTAATATGAGGATATTTACTGCTTTTGTTGTGACTTGGTGGGGTGGGTGGATTAAAGACTGGGGTTGTTGTATTGATACCTTGGTGCGGTGGGTGGATTAAAGACTGGGGTTGTTGTATTGATACCTTGGTGGTGTGGATTAAAGACTGGGGTTGTTGTATTGATACCTTGGTGGGGTGGATTAAAGACTGGAGTTGTTGTATTGATACCTTGGTGGGGTGGATTAAAGACTGGGGTTGTTGTATTGATACCTTGGTGGTGTGGATTAAATACTGGGGTTGTTGTATTGATACCTTGGTGCGGTGGGTGGATTAAAGACTGGGGTTGTTGTATTGATACCTTGTTGTATTGATACCTTGATACCTCACAAGGCAGGCAATACGCTCGACCTCATCTTTACTAGATGCTGTTCTTCCACTAACCTCATTGCAACTCCCCTCCAAGTCTCCGACCACTACCTTGTATCCTTTTCCCTCTCGCTCTCATCCAACACTTCCCACACTGCCCCTACTCGGATGGTATCGCGCCGTTCCAACCTTCGCTCTCTCTCCCCCGCTACTCTCTCCTCTTCCATCCTATCATCTCTTCCCTCTGCTCAAACCTTCTCCAACCTATCTCCTGATTCTGCCTCCTCAACGCTCCTCTCCTCCCTTTCTGCATCCTTTGACTCTCTATGTCCCCTATCTTCCAGGCCGGCTCGGTCCTCCCCTCCCGCTCCGTGGCTTGACGACTCATTGCGAGCTCACAGAACAGGGCTCCGGGCAGCCGAGCGGAAATGGAGGAAAACTCGCCTCCCTGCGGACCTGGCATCCTTTCGCTCCCTCCTCTCTACATTTTCCTCCTCTGTCTCTGCTGCTAAAACCACTTTCTACCACTCTAAATTTCAAGCATCTGCCTCTAACCCTAGGAAGCTCTTTGCCACCTTCTCCTCTCTCCTGAATCCTCCTCCCCTACCCCCCTCCTCCCTCTCTGCAGATGACTTCGTCAACCATTTTGAAAAGAAGGTCGACGACATCCGATCCTCGTTTGCTAAGTCAAACGACACTGCTGGTTCTGCTCACACTGCCCTACCCTGTGCTCTGACCTCTTTCTCCCTCTCTCTCCAGATGAAATCTCGCGTCTTGTGACGGCCGGCCGCCCAACAACCTGCCCGCTCGACCCTATCCCCTCCTCTCTTCTCCAGACCATTTCCGGAGACCTTCTCCCTTACCTCACCTCGCTCATCAACTTATCCCTGACCGCTGGCTACGTCCCTTCCGTCTTCAAGAGAGCGAGAGTTGCACCCCTTCTGAAAAAACCTACACTCGATCCCTCCGATGTTAACAACTACAGACCAGTATCCCTTCTTTCTTTTCTCTCCAAAACTCTTGAACGTGCCGTCCTTGGTCAGCTCTCCCGCTATCTCTCTCAGAATGACCTTCTTGATCCAAATCAGTCAGGTTTCAAGACTAGTCATTCAACTGAGACTGCTCTTCTCTGTATCACGGAGGCGCTCCGCACCGCTAAAGCTAACTCTCTCTCCTCTGCTCTCATCCTTCTAGACCTATCGGCTGCCTTCGATACTGTGAACCATCAGATCCTCCTCTCCACCCTCTCCGAGTTGGGCATCTCTGGCGCGGCCCACGCTTGGATTGCGTCCTACCTGACAGGTCGCTCCTACCAGGTGGCGTGGCGAGAATCTGTCTCCTCACCACGCGCTCTCACCACTGGTGTCCCCCAGGGCTCTGTTCTAGGCCCTCTCCTATTCTCGCTATACACCAAGTCACTTGGCTCTGTCATAACCTCACATGGTCTCTCCTATCATTGCTATGCAGACGACACACAATTAATCTTCTCCTTTCCCCCTTCTGATGACCAGGTGGCGAATCGCATCTCTGCATGTCTAGCAGACATATCAGTGTGGATGACGGATCACCATCTCAAGCTGAACTTCGGCAAGACGGAGCTGCTCTTCCTCCCGGGGAAGGACTGCCCGTTCCATGATCTCGCCATCACGGTTGACAACTCCATTGTGTCCTCCTCCCAGAGTGCTAAGAACCTTGGCGTGATCCTGGACAACACCCTGTCGTTCTCAACTAACATCAAGGCGGTGGCCCGTTTCTGTAGGTTCATGCTCTACAACATCCGCAGAGTACGACCTTGCCTCACACAGGAAGCGGCGCAGGTCCTAATCCAGGCACTTGTCATCTCCCGTCTGGATTACTGTAACTCGCTGTTGGCTGGGCTCCCTGCCTGTGCCATTAAACCCCTACAACTCATCCAGAACGCCGCAGCCCGTCTAGTGTTCAACCTTCCCAAGTTCTCTCACGTCACCCCGCTCCTCCGCTCTCTCCACTGGCTTCCAGTTGAAGCTCGCATCCGCTACAAGACCATGGTGCTTGCCTACGGAGCTGTGAGGGGAACGGCACCTCAGTACCTCCAGGCTCTGATCAGGCCCTACACCCAAATAAGGGCACTGCGTTCATCCACCTCTGGCCTGCTCGTCTCCCTACCACTGAGGAAGTACAGTTCCCGCTCAGCCCAGTCAAAACTGTTCGCTGCTCTGGCTCCCCAATGGTGGAACAAACTCCCTCACGACGCCAGGACAGTGGAGTCAATCACCACCTTCCGGAGACACCTGAAAACCCACCTCTCTAAGGAATACTTAGGATAGGATAAAGTAATCCTTCTCACCCCCCCTTCCCCCCTTAAAATATTTAGATGCACTATTGTAAAGTGGCTGTTCCACTGGATGTCATAAGGTGAATGCACCAATTTGTAAGTCGCTCTGGATAAGAGCGTCTGCTAAATGACTTAAATGTAAATGTAAATGATTAAAGACTGGGGTTGTTGTATTGATACCTTGGTGGGGTGGATTAAAGACTGGAGTTGTTGTATTGATACCTTGGTGGGGTGGATTAAAGACTGGGGTTGTTGTATTGATACCTTGGTGGGGTGGATTAAAGACTGGGGTTGTTGTATTGATACCTTGG